>NC_139218.1:380786764-380789094 GCF_055691185.1 Crinia signifera
TTGACAAAAATATAAAACTGTACACCAGATGTTTGGAGCTGGAGCAGGGACCGGCTGATGGAAGGCTGATATCTCTGGTTCTGGGCATGATAGAGACAAGCCGCTAGAGTCGGCAGAAAGGGGAGAGTCCCTATTTTTGGAATATACTCTCAGAAAAACGCTGCCAGAGAGAACCTGAGAAATATGATGGGAAGTGCAATTAACAGGTCAGATGTGGACTGCTGTTTTGAAGTTGGATATCTCCAGTTCCCCAGTGCCGATTTTCTAAATTCTGGTATCCCTGGAAAAAGGGGATCCTCAGCTATCAAGGACCCTTATACACACTGGCGCCCCTGGGCAAGTGCCCATCCAGCCCATACGAAAAGACGGCCCTGGGACCCATGTTATCCTATGGAGAAAACGTTCCAGCTTTGCCTGGCAGTATCTCTGGTTCCCGGGTGGCTAGAGACGCGGGGTTGGGCTCATTGGAAAGCCCTGGCCCTCAGCTACAAAATGGGCCTATTTGGAGAGTGGGCCTGGAGCTGTAGCTCCTTCAGGCCCATTGTTAATCCGGCCCTGCTGCTCGGATCACCATGGCCCTTATTCTGATTGACGCGGACTTTACCGCATACTTTCGGATCGCGTCTTTTCGGCGTCTGCGCATGCGTGGAGAACGCAACGCGCATGTGCCACGCCTTGACTCCGTACCAGTTCGGCCAAATCCCGTACAAAACTGTTCCCCGCAATCAGTCGGGAAATATGGGCGTATTATGGGCGTCATGCCGAATGTCACATGGGCGTAGTTTCAAAGTGGGCAAAACGGGGCGGAAACATGGGCGGACACGGGGGAGTACACTTATGTTGGGGGGCGTACATTCGGATAGCACTCCGAATGCACGCGATCAAAAGGGAAGAAATGTGCGGTGTCCACAAGTGTACTATTGCTTTGCGGACACCACTCGTTCATGCGGTAGGCGAACGTACGCCTAATGACTACAAGCATTAACACCTGAACCCAATAGAATCGACTCCTTTACTCATTACTCACTAATAGGACGCTTGTCAGTGCTTTAATTGAAACCATTGCTGCTTCAAAGGAAACCGTACTAATCCCCCACATATGCCTGTACTTGTCACACACTTTAAAACTGCTAACAATGGACATGACTGAATATTAATACTAGCAATACACATGTGTATTCGACATGTACTCATGAAACCACACATTTTTGGGTAAAGTAAACAAATTTATTTCTATACATGTCACAGTCAATGCCACTGTGATGCAATGACCAAAAAATACAAAATCCAAAAAAGAAACAACATGGCAGGAATGTAGCAAAATAAATAATAATACAAAACAAATATAATTGCACACAGATGGACTCCAGCACCTCCTATGTGCCACTGCACATGCAGCCAGTGGGAAATGAGGATGCTGCTGGCCCTTCTACAGCAGGGCAACCTGCACCTGACCATTCTACAGCAGGGCAACCTACACCTGGCCCTTCTGCAGCAGGCCAACCTGCAGCTGCTCATATGCACCATCAGCAGAATCATTTTGAACACAACCGGGGACTTCACAAGATAGTACCATGGCCATCACTTCAAGTACAGCTGACAGTAATGGCAGGCAAAAGAGGGCAACAGGGGAACCAAAAAGGACATATGAAGCAAGGGCTCATCTGGTTACCCTCAGCACGTGATTGGACACAAGAAGCTGACACACACAGCACAATGGAAGATTTGGGACCACATAACGGTGGAGATTAATGCAGCCACAAGTTCATTTGCGACCACGTTTGGCCTTGGTAGGCTCCTTGGCCTGTGCAGCAGCTCTTCGGGGACGGCCAGATGCTGGGGCAGGTGGAGCAGGATGATGTTGAGGGGTTGGCTGGTCTACCCCTCCTGCCAGCAGGGAGTGTTGCCGGTGGTAATGCACCAGAAACGGATGACATTAGGACCCTGTTGCTGGTAACCAGCTCCACCATAAGCTCATTATGGTGGAGGAGGAGATCATTTTGGCGGGTGGCTTGCTCGGCCAGCACCTGAGCACTTGCAGCCATGGCCTGATGTGACTCAGCCATGGCCTGCATGCTCGCAGCGATGGCCTGCTGGGTGCTGACCAAGCTCGCCAGGATCTCCTCGGTCCTATGCATCCGTTCTGATGCCAACTCTCCCTGCTGGTTGATGTCCCCAAGCATGTTGGCCAAGGCGGCCAAATCGGCTTGGGCCGATGGCTGCTGCTGCACAGGCCTACCCCTGGGGCCAGGTGGCACGGGACTCCTCCACCTCCTGAGCAGAGTCGTCACCAAGCGGTGGGTTGTCTGTGGAAAAAGATAAACAAAATA
>NC_139218.1:381389294-381594464 GCF_055691185.1 Crinia signifera
GGAATGTGTCACCAAATGCAGATAAGAGAATCTTTATGTGGAGAACGGATAAGTGCTTTGGGGGCTACATCTAATGCTTTACCCCTATCCTATTGCTGGTTGGGCAGACTAGAATTAGAGGGATTGCCTAAACTCAAACCTATGCAGATAAAAAAAGACCAATTATCTGATAAGGACATTAAAGACATTCATTACTTGGTAAGCCGAGGAAAGTGGGATGATCCGAAGATACCATTGGTTACTGAAAAGGCAAAAATCTTGAAAAAACAAAGAAAACTGTTACAAGTTCGGAATGGGATACTATATAGAGTCACTCAACAAAAGGATGGTAGAGTCCTGCATCAAATTGTCTTGCCTGAAAAACACAGGATTACAGCATTGCAGGCACTACATGATGATCATGGACATCTAGGGTTTGAGAAAATGTTAGGTTTAATAGCCCATAGGTTTTACTGGCCTAGGATGAGGTGAGAGATAGAAAGTTACTGTCAGAATTGTGGGAGTTGTGTGGTGAGAAAGACGGTAGCCAAACAGTGCGCACCTTTAGTGTCCTTTAAAAGTAACGGTCCTATGGATGTGATTTGTATGGACTTCTTAACACTTGAAGTAAAAGAGGGAAAAAAATGTCATATACTGGTAGTTACTGATCATTTTACAAGGTATGCGCAGGCATACGTGACCCCGAATCAGAAAGCGTTAACAGTAGCAAATACCCTTTGGAGTAAATTTTTCATTCATTATGGGCTGCCCAATAGGTTACACTCTGATCAGGGAAGGGAATTTGAGAGTAGGTTAATTAAAGAGCTATGTTCTTTATGTGGGATTGTAAAATCTAAAACCACTCCCTACCACCCTCAAGGGGACCCTCAGCCCAAACGATTCAATCGGACCTTACTTAATATGTTGGGAACCTTAAGTCCTTTGGATAAGCAGAACTGGAAAAGACATATTGATCGCCTAATTCACGCTTATAATTGTACTCTAAATGAGTCCACAGGATTTTCTCCTTACTTTTTAAAGTTTGGAAGAGAGGCAAGACTCCCAATAGATATTAGTATGGGTGCTCCAACTAGTCATATCTCTCCAGTATCACACAGCAAATACGTTGAAAAACTAAGAGAAGATCTGCAGGAGGCATACACAATTGCTACTAAGGCTCCAGAAAAGTTAGGGCTGAAAAACAAGAGAATATACAATAGGAAAGTCCGGGAACAAGATCTTGCCCCGGGTGATCGAGTACTGTTAAGGAAATTTGGGATACCAAAAAAGTTCAAAATCTCTAATAAATGGAGGGAAGATCCTTTTGTAATCATTGAAAAGTTTCATGACCTGCCTGTGTATAAGATCAAGCCAGAGTCAGGGGAGGGAGTTGTCTTAACATATCATAGACAGCATTTGTTACCCCTAGGTCAAGAAATACGGTTGGAAAACCTTACTGAAAGTCCTAGCACTGGTATAAGTGTGGAAGGAAATAAAGACAGGGTCACTGAAGCTAATAAGCTGCCCGATTTAAATGAATTAGAAGGAGACATTGAAAGTCCAGGGTGTTATTATAAAGATGCCGATATGAGTATTCCTGAACTTGAGTGTGGTAGAAGTAACCAGGATCAACAGAGGGAAGATGAAGGGAGTTATGAACCTCTAAATAGAGCAGGAATTGAGATGTCTGACGATTCCAACACAAATAGCACTAATAGCTCTCAAGAGGGTAGTGAAGTGTGTAATGAGGAGGGTGATGTACAATATGCTGGAAGGCCAAAAAGAATATGTGGGCCCCCTTCTATTCTCACTTATGATAGAATGGGAGAGCCTAGTATAGTACCCCAAATAGTCTATCCCACCATGTGTACTTGGCCATATTTTCAATGCTCAGCTATATATACATAGATATGAGATGATGGCGATCTAAGATGATGAACTACTTAGACCGCCAGGGGAAGAGAATGTAACCCTACTTTAGATTATACATGTATAGTGATGTGTATGTATGTATGTATATAGAATATATTTAATGGTGTACATATATTATATGTATGGTATACTGCCATGCTGGCTTAAAGACTTGTAGAGCAACAAGCACAGCACTGGAAATTTCCAGAGCCCCATGAGACTCCTTAGGCTGTCAATCAGTGAGAGCAAGGACTGTCCTTGAGCCAGGCAGTTGACCAGGCAGTGGACCAGTGAGCTGACTCTGTGAAGGGCTGCCAGAAACGCTGCTGGCTTTAGACTGACAGTCTCCCTTATACAGCACTTACCTTCTCCGCATAGCTGTGAACATTGAGAGCTGTAGATATTTAGGCGCTATACTATGTGGCTGGGGAAGTGAGCCAGGAAGGAGTTACTACTTAGCAGAGCACCCCGCTCCCTGTCCAACTAAAACGCAAGCTGCAGCATCTATCATCCGGTGCAGGCAGGAGGACTGTGGCCTAGTGCTATAAGTTGGGGAAGACAGAGGAGGCAGAGCGGTGACTGACAGTATTGCTCTGCCAAAGCTCGGAGGGAGTGTCAGTCCCTAAAGCAGGAGGTACTAACATCATCACAGCAGCAGAGCCGCCCAGCCAGCAGAGGAGCCACTGAGCCGCAAAAATAAAATGTCATCATATACCACTCAAGTGCAGCAGAGAAAGAGTTAAGGAGCCAGCAGACAGAAGGGTGAGATAAGACTAGTTCACACTTCACTTAAGAGATTTGACTGCAGCTTAATTGTAAGGAAAGAGGAAACTACAGAGCTAAGGAGAGTATAATTAAAGGACACCTTGTCTTACTCTCACATGCCACTCAAAATCCAGATTTAAGTAACTGGAAACATTGTATATAAAAGAACTCTCAGAGACAGAGAAAAGGTTTGATTAGATTGGATACATACATTCGTATCCAATACTAATACTTTTCAACTTCTACATTCAGATAAATACACTTTTATTAGTTCAAAGGAAGACTGAACTGTACGCTTACATTGGGCCCCAACATGCGCATATATTATTCCTTTAATGCTGGCCAGCTAAGGTGTTTTTTTTGTAATGCATGCAAGTATTTCTGTATAGGATTTGGGAGGATTAGAGGGTACTGTATTGTATTGTATTGTATTAAGAGCATGAAAATGTATTGTATGTTATTATTGATATGTTCCTGTATGCTTATGTATTGATAAATAGAAATTGTATTAAACTTACTTATTCTATTGACGGGTTAGCCAGGTTCATTAGGGAGTAACATTATAGGATAGGCATATACTTAATTAGATGAGTGTTTCCCAGACGACACTAATTAAATAAAGTTTGGGTGGAGGCACTTAGGCCCTTATTCTGATTGACGCGGACTTTACCGCGTACTTACGGATCGCGTCTTTACGGCGTCTGCGCATGCGTGGAGAACGCTACGCGCATGTGCCACGCCTTGACTCGGTACCAGTTCGGCCAAATCCCGTCCAAAACTGTTCACCGCTATCAGTCGGGAAATAGGGGCGTATTATGGGCGTCATGCGGAATGACACATGGGCGTAGTTTCAAAGTGGGCAAAACGGGGCGGAAACATGGGCGGACACGGGGGAGTACACTTATGTTGGGGGGCGTACATTCGGAAACCACTCCGAATGCACGCGAGCAAAAAGGGCAGAAATGTGCGGTGTCCACAAGTGTACTATTGCTTTGCGGACACCACTCGTTCATGCGGTAGGCGAACGTACGCCTAATGACTACAACCATTAACACCTGAACCCAATAGAATCTACTCCTTTACTCATTACTCACTAATAGGCCGCTTGTCAGTGCTTTAATTGAAACCATTGCTGCTTCAAGGAAACCTTAGTAATCCCCCACATATGCTGTACTTGTCCCACACTTAAAAACTGCTAACAATGGACATGACTGAATCTTAATACTATCAATACACATGTGTATTAGACATGTACTCATGAAACCACACACATTGATTCCAATTCCAAATAAGCTGTTTTTTATGAGGATAGGTAATTGAATAAGTGGGTCATGTGATGTATTGCAGAAGATACTTCATAGTGGGTTGTTTGGCGTAAATACTCCGCTTACGGGCGGTAGCACCGCTTGGCTCCCGTTCGGATGCGGTATTTCCGAGCATACTCTGTAATACTCTGTAATACCGTGCAGAATCGGAGTGTTTCTCCCGCACACGCATGGTTTGTATGTCGTCCGTAAACACGCCCTGTTCTTAAAGAGTGAGTCCGTCCGAATGCGGAGGACACGTGGGCGTTTCTACGGACGATGGCCGCATGCGGCAAAACACCGTGGCGTGCGGACCGCTCCGTAAGAATGCGGGAATATCCGCACCGATCAGAATAAGGGCCTTAGTTACTTAGTTCTAACCTTTACATAGTAAAAGATTAAAGGGGTTACATTAGCTATCAAGAAATAGGGGGTTATTCTAGTTCATTCTTTCTGACAAAATCCTTCTTAGATGGACAAAACCATGTGCACTGCGGGTGGGGCAGATGTAACTTGTGCAGAGAGAATTAGATTTGGGTGGGGTTTTTCTTCAAAGTGAGATCTATATTGCAGTCTTAAATCATGCAGTCAGTATTTTCCCTGCACAGAAACAAAATAACTCACCCAAATCTAATTCTCTCTGCACATGTTACATCTGCCCCCTGCAGTGCACATGGTTTTGTCCATCTAAGAAGGATTTTGTCAGAAAGAATGAACTAGAATAAACCCCATAGAGAGGAACCAGAGTCTCGGCTTAAACCACAGATATTTAGTTCTAAATTAATTTATTATTTATTTACAGTGTCTTATATAGCACAGCAGATTCCGATACAGTGTCTTATATAGCGCAGCAGATTCCATTACAGCGTCTTATATAGCGCAGCAGATTCCGTTACAGTGTCTTATATAGCGCAGCAGATTCCGTTACAGTTTCTTATATAGCGCAGCAGATTCCATTACAGTGTCTTATATAGCGCAGCAGATTCCGTTACAGCGTCTTATACAGCGCAGCAGATTCCGTTACAGTGTCTTATATAGCGCAGCAGATTCTGTTACAGTGTCTTATATAGCGCAGCAGATTCCGTTACAGTGTCTTATATAGCGCAGCAGATTCGGTTACAGTGTCTTATATAGCGCAGCAGATTCGGTTACAGTGTCTTATATAGCGCAGCAGATTCCGTTACAGTGTCTTATATAGCGCAGCAGATTCCGTTACAGTGTCTTATATAGCGCAGCAGATTCCGTTACAGTGTCTTATATAGCGCAGCAGATTCCGTTACAGCGTCTTATATAGCGCAGCAGATTCCGTTACAGTGTCTTATATGGCGCAGCAGATTCCGTTACAGTGTCTTATATAGCGCAGCAGATTCCGTTACAGTGTCTTATATAGCGCAGTACATTTGGTTACAGTGTCTTATATAGCGCAGCAGATTCCGTTACAGTGTCTTATATAGCGCAGCTCATTCCGTTACAGTGTCTTATATAGCGCAGCAGATTCCGTTACAGTGTCTTATATAGCGCAGCACATTCCGTTACAGTGTCTTATATAGCGCAGCAGATTCCGTTACAGTGTCTTATATAGCGCAGCAGATTCCGTTACAGTGCCTTATATAGCGCAGCAGATTCCGTTACAACGTCTTATATAGCGCAGCAGATTCCGTTACAGTGTCTTATATAGCGCAGCAGATTCTGTTACAGTGTCTTATATAGAGCAGCAGATTCCGTTACAGTGTCTTATATAGCGCAGCAGATTCCGTTACAGTGTCTTATATAGCGCAGCAGATTCCGTTACAGTGTCATATATAGCGCAGCAGATTCCGTTACCGTGCCTTATATAGCGCAGCAGATTCCGTTACAACGTCTTATATAGCGCAGCAGATTCCGTTACAGTGTCTTATATAGCGCAGCAGATTCTGTTACAGTGTCTTATATAGCACAGCAGATTCCGTTACAGTGTCTTATATAGCGCAGCAGATTCCGTTACAGTGTCTTATATAGCGCAGCAGATTCCGTTACAGTGTCTTATATAGCGCAGCAGATTTGGTTACAGTTCCTTATATGGCGCAGCAGATTCCGTTACAGTGTCTTATATAGCACAGCAGATTCCGTTACAGTGTCTTATATAGCGCAGCAGATTCCGTTACAGTGTCTTATATAGCGCAGCAGATTCCGTTACAGTGTCTTATATAGCGCAGCAGATTCCGTTACAGTGTCTTATATAGCGCAGCAGATTCCGTTACAGTGTCTTATATAGTGCAGCAGATTCTGTTACAGTGTCTTATAAAGCGCAGCAGATTTGGTTACAGTTCCTTATATGGCGCAGCAGATTCTGTTACAGTGTCTTATATAACACAGCGGTCATTATGTTGAGAACTGCTTTCCCGACGCAAGGAGATGATGTCATCTCAACCTTCCGGCACTAGACCCATGTGCAGTGAGAACATTGCGGATCTGGGAGTAACCCGGAATGGCACCGCAGTGGAAAGGGGTATGTCCTTGTTTGGAATAGGGTTACCACCTAGTCCCTTTAATTCCGGACACATTAATTACACAGGTTCTGTGGCTGGCTGACTTCAAGACTCCACTTCACCTGATTTTAAACTGCCACAGAACCTGTGTAATTAACATGTGTCCGGAATTAAAGGGACTAGGTGGTAACCCTAGTTTGGAACCATGTTCCACATCTCTGTTCCGACCCGGGACCTTAATGGAAAATAGGTATAACTGTGCACCTTAGTAAAACCATGTTACACTGCAGGTGGAGCACACTTAAAATTAGGGATGAGCGGGTCCGGATCTCCGAGATCCGGACCCGCACGGACGTCCTGAATCCGAATCCGGATCCAGGACGTCCGCGGACTCCCGCGCAGGCCCGGATCCGAAATCGAGGCCCGACGTCACGTTGGTGACGTCGGATTCTCGCGAGATCCGGATCCCTTAAAAGCCGGGACCCGCCGCCGCCATCTTCATTCTGTGGGGAGACGCAGAGCAGGGAGCAGTGCTGCCAGAGAGGGGGGTTTTTTCCTTTATTGCTGGAGCGTTGTGTTGTGTGTGTCACTGTGCTGCTGCTACAGAGCTGCTGGTACAGAGTCAGACAGAGGGGGTTTAATAATTTTTATTGTGCTGCCGGAGAGGGTTTTTTTTTCCTATATTGCTGGAGCGTTGTGTTGTGTCACTGTGCTGCTGCTACAGAGTACAGACAGAGGGGGTTTAATAATTTTTATTGTGCTGCCGGAGAGGGGTTTTTTTTTCTATATTGCTGGAGCGTTGTGTTGTGTCACTGTGCTGCTGCTACAGAGTACTACAGACAGAGGGGGTTTAATTTTTATTGTGCTGCCGGAGAGGGGTTTTTGTGCTGCCTGGCTACCTGTTATACGGTAGTAAACACCTACCAGGCAGTCACCTCTGTTGTTGCCAGTGCCACTACCTAGTACCTACCTCTCAAAGTATATAAAAAAAAAATTAAAAAAAAATAAAAAATATATAAAAATATAAAAAAAATAATTATAAGTTGTTGTTGTTGCTGACACCACTGGCTGCCGTTAGATATCGCAGTAATTAAATTTTTAACTCCGGTTTGCTGACGCCACTTGTTGTGTTACCTACCAGTATATCGCAGTATATACACAAAATAAATATTGTATCTTGCTGCTGTTGTCACTGGCTAGTGACAACCAGCTGATATCTCGGTATCCAGTTTTCTGACACCGCTGCCTACCGTTAGATATCGCAGTAAATAACTCCGGTTTGCTGACGCCACTTGTGTTACCTACCAGTATATCGCAGTATATACACAAAATAAATATTGTATCTTGCTGCTGTTGTCACTGGCTAGTGACAACCAGCTGATATCTCGGTATCCAGTTTGCTGACACCGCTGCCTACCGGTAGATATCGCAGTAAATAACTCCGGTTTGCTGACGCCACTTGTGTTACCTACCAGTATATCGCAGTATATACACAAAATAAATATTGTATCTTGCTGCTGTTGTCACTGGCTAGTGACAACCAGCTGATATCTCGGTATCCAGTTTGCTGACACCGCTGCCTACCGGTAGATATCGCAGTAAATAACTCCGGTTTGCTGACGCCACTTGTGTTACCTACCAGTATATCGCAGTATATACACAAAATAAATATTGTATCTTGCTGCTGTTGTCACTGGCTAGTGACAACCAGCTGATATCTCGGTATCCAGTTTGTCTTGCTTATCATAGTCATCCAGCTACCTCGGTGCAACATTTTGGCCTAAAAACAATATTGTGAGGTGTGAGGTGTTCAGAATAGACTGTAAATGAGTGGAGAAGAAAGCTATTGGGGTTAATAATAGCATAGGAGCAAAAAAACACCTAAATTATGCGATTTTAACCATTTTTATGCTTTTTTCAAAAAAATCAGAACCCAAAACCCAAAACCTTTAGGGGGTGTTTTGGCAAAACCCATTAGAACCCAAAACCTGAAGGTAATCAGAACCCAAAACCCAAAACGCGAAAAAGTGTCCGGTGCACATCACTACTTAAAATGTGCAGAGATTTAGGAGAGAGGCATTCAGACTGGCATGTAAATTGCGTTGTTATAAAGAGCTGTAAAACTATGATAATAATTTTAGACAGATTTTCTTTTCACTTTACCTTAATTCCCATTGTTATCTCAATTTTCTAATACTAATCTGTCCAGTGTATGGCATTCCCACAGGCTGATTAATACAGCATCCTCTAATTGCTGCCTTTACAATCCAGTCCAAGCGGCTCACACCTGCAAGAATGATAAGTGCACATTAAATCCCTTTCCGATTGCTGGGTTTTGCGTTAAAGGGCAGATTACCCTTCTCATAATGACAATATAGCTCTGGAAAGTGCAAGTCAATGCTTTCTTACATTTTATCTATGTATGTAACTTCTGGAGTGTGTTTTATGCTAGTTTCCCAGTATTTATTTATTACCAGTCATTTATATAGCGCACACATATTCCGCAGCGCTGTACAGAGTATAGTTGAACATTCCCATCAGTCCCTGCCCCAGTGGAGCTTACAATCTATATTCCCTACCACATATACACGCACACAGACATTTTAGGGTTCATTTTGTTGGGAGCCAATTGACCTACCAGTATATTTTTGGATTGTGGGAGGAAACCGGAGTACCTGGAGGAAACCCACGCAAGCACGGGGAGAATATACAAACTCCACACAGTTAGGGCATTTCATAGGCATACATCCTGGGCCGGATTAACAATGGGACAGATGGAGCTGCAGCTCTAGGCCTCCCATTGTAAATAGGCCCACACGCAAAAAAAAAAACACTTTTTCCTGACACTGACTGCCAGCGCTGTCCTCGCTCTCATGCCCCCTCCTCTGGCTCCAGCACTCTCAATTAAGATCAGTGCGGCACTGCAGAACCGTGCAGGCAGTGTGATGGCCGCCCCTCCCTCAGCTCTCTCTTCCTCTCCAGGGTCGAGCCTTGCCTGCCACTCACACAGTCACAAGCCCCTCCCCCAGGTCTCACAAGGAGCTGCTGCGGGAAGCCTGGTACTAGCATCGATTAATGCTAGGGGTGGCCATCGTTGCCATTGCCATCGATGGTTGCCATCGATGGCAATTCTGCAAATGCCCATCGATAGTGCTAAACTATGCAATGGATGACCATCGATATTTTTACATATTGATGGTCATCCATTGTGTTTGATTGATCGACCTGTGGGCCAATCAATGAAATAATGAAATATGGGATTCAGGTGTACAGTAGTTGTAGGAAGCAGCAATAAGGGAGGAGAAGTGAGCAAGAGGAGAAGTGGCCCATGGCAACCAATCAGCATTGAAATAACATCTATAATTTGAATGATATAAAATGATACAGAGCAGCTGATTGGTTGCCATGGACCACTTCTCCTCTGGCTCACCTATCCTCCCTTATCCCTGCTTCATACATCTACCCTGTAGTGTGAGCACTGTTTGCACATGTCCGCACATCGCTGAGAATTGTGTCCCTCTTTTCTATGTGCCATTTGCATGAGCCATCATTTGGAAAAAGTCACTGATCACTGTGCTCTGTATTCAGTTTATGTCCCTTAAAGGCAATTAAAATTGGCTGCGCAGATTAATCAATAGTGCAGTTATGTTTCATAACAGGATATTATTAGCGATGTGTACAATGCGGCGCTTTCATAGAACGTCTCTCCAGTTCCTCCGTACGCACTCTGAATCAGCAACTCTGTCTGCATGGTATCCGGACCCTAGGTCAGCCATGTCTAGGTCGACATTCATTAGGTTGACACCCTATGGTCGACATTGAGTAGGTCAACACCTATGACTGGTCGACATACTCATGGTCGACAGGGTCTAAATGTCGACAAAAGCTTTAGGTCGACAATGGGAAGATTGAGAGTCAAAATGTCGACACAAGTTTTCCCCTTTTTTTTATAGCCGACATGTGCCGACAGGTGGTATTTCATGCCCTACCAACCACTAGGGCATGGTGGGACGAGCTTAGCGGGCCATGCGAGGGGACGTGGTGCACTTTTTTAGTGTTTAGGGACAAAAAATGTTAAAAACTCGTGTCGACCTTTTCACTGTTGACCATCCCATGGTCGACCTAAAGCTTGTGTCGACCCGTTAGACCCCGTCGACCATGAATATGTCAACCATTCATAGGTGTCGACCTACTCACTGTCAACCATAGGGTGTCCACCTAATGAATGTCAACAACCTAGAAGTGGTCGACCTAGCATACCATAATCGCCTGCGTGATGTGCCGGGCAGTAGAGAGCTTGGCCAGGCCAGGGTGCTTTTTCTTTTTTCTTTTCTGTGACTGTGGATGAATCATGGGAGGTGTGGCCATGCATTCATAGAAAACAATGACAAAGTAAGTGTGCCAAACAGGGGGCATTGTAAAGGCCCCCATACACTATCCGATTTTGGGACGATTTCATCCGATTTCGGCACTTTGTGCCGATAATTGGGTGAAATCGGCCCAAAATTGCAGGTGTGTGATATCTGATCCGATCCGATGCACGGTCCCGTGCGCATCGGGCCGGATCAGGGAAGTGGGACGGTCAGTACATACGATCACGTCCGACCTCCCTGTATGCATATGCCTGCCCACCTGACAGACACCGGGGGAGCAGTGAGGCGGGCAGCGGGTCCCTGAGCGCCGGGGAGTGCTGACCTACCCAGGCGGTGATGTTCATATATATCAGCAGCGCTGCGGGAGTCGGGAGGGGACGTGGTGCTGGGTGCGGCGAGTGCTGCTGGCTGACCTGGCCGGGCATGTGATAACAAATAGCAGCAGCGGGGACGGGACACGCAGTGGCGGCTATTCGATTTTTAAAATACCTGTCAAATGACCGGCCGTTCTTTGATTGGCTGAGAGCTCTCTCAGCCAATCAGAGAACGGCCGGTCATTTGACAGGTATTTTAGAAATCTAATAGCTGCCACTGCGCGTCCCGTCCCCGCTGCTGCTATTTGTTATCACATGCCCGGCCAGGTCAGCCAGCAGCACTCGCCGCACCCGGCACCACGTCCCCTCCCGACTCCCGCAGCGCTGCTGATATATATGAACATCACCGCCCGGCCAGGTCTGCACTCCCCGCTGCCCGCCCCACTGCTCCCCCTGATGAGAGCACCACCGCCCCCTGCCCCTCACCGCCCGCCCCCTGTGCCCCGACATGTGATAAATCGCAAGCGATTTATCACATGTCAAATTTGGCTCATCAAGTGCCAAATTGTGTGTGAACCTCCCGGGGAGCTCCCGGGCGGCTCACAGGAGAATTGGGTCCGACTTGTCTTAAGGACAAGTCGGCCTAATGTATGGGGGCCTTAAGACTCTCAGCAGTTGCAAATCTGGGGGAGGTGAGAAAAAGTGTGATGGTTTTCCCTGGGTATGGGTCATAGGGTTTACTGCATAAAGGTTGACATGCATTAAGTTGACCACTGAAGATCGTCAAGGCTTAGTTCGACACCTGAAATAGGTCGACATAGCTAAGGTGAACAGGGTCGGAAGGTAGAAACGAGCATTAAGTCAACAATGGGAAGGTCAAAAGTCAAAAGGTTGACATGAGTTTCTTCAAGTTTACCTGGATGTCGACATAGACACTAAGTGTATCAAATCATGTCATGTCAGCACATGTCGGCTCAATAAAAATGTGAAAAAACTCCCATTGTCAACCTAATGGTTGTGTCGACCTTCTGACCCTGTCGATCTTAGCGATGTTGAGCTGTTTCCGGGGACACCGGAGGGGCGGGGAAGGGGGGGTAGGTGAACACCTTACCCCCCCCCCCCCTTCCCCGCCCCTCCGGTGTCCCCGATGATGTGTACATGTTAACAATTCCAGAACCAGTCATAGAACCTTGCATTCTGGAAGAATCGATGCAATAAGAATACAGTATGTATCCTTCTGTATCAATGACTATGTCCCTATAGATCATAAGCTTCCGAGCAGGGCCCTCCTACCTTTTGACTGTCTGTAAATTCCCAGGTTTGTTGTATCACTGTCTCCTTTTGTAAAGCGCAACGGAATCTGCTGCCCTATATAAGAAACTGTTAATAAATAAATAAATAAAGTAATAAAAAAGGAAGCTTGTGTTGTTGCTGGATTATGCCATGCACGCTTCAATTTTTTTTTTTTCTGTCATGTTTATTCAGAAATCGCAGAGTATATAGCAACATGAAACATACAGCAACAAGGAATGTCACTGTGACAATCCCAGAATCTGTATTTAAAACAAATAAAAATATTATTATTGTAAAAAAAAAGGATAAATATAGTTTAAATAGAAATGAAAGGGAATGATTGTGTTGATGTACAGATTAAGGTAATTTATATGCAGAGTTGAAGGGTATAGAAGCAGCAGATTAGCGGTTAGGCAGAAGGGGAGTGGGAGGATGTGGCGTCATTCTGCTAAAATAAGATCCTAATAATTTTACTGCATCTAAATCAAATTTATATAAAGTTTATTAAAGAAAGGTCATGGGATAAGTAAGGTCACAGCTGCAGTCATTGTCACATGGTCAGTATTTTGACCGTGCCATGACATTTTCTGAATTTTATATACATTGTATATATATATATACTAGGTGATTCATCGTGCACCTACGGGCGCTCTTCACACCGTCGTAAGGGGCTGCGCCCCCTTAATATGTGAACGTTTGTATATGAAAAATATGGTTAGAATGGTATGAAAGATGCCTAGTATTGCAACTTGGGTGTCCGTGAATCACGGGAGGGGGGGTCACGGGGGGTGCCGCGAGTTGCGGGAGGGGGGTTCACGGTGGGGGTGCCGCGAATTGCGGGAGGGCGGTTGCGGGGTTGGGTGGGTGGTTGCTGCGAATAGCGGGAGGGGAGGGGTTGCAGAGAATTGCGGGAGAGGGGGTGGCGGGGGATGGGTTGCCTCAAATCGCGGGAGGGGGGGTTGCGGGGGGTGTGCCGCAAATTGCGGGAGGGGGGGGGTCACTGGGTGGGGTGCCGAGAATCGCAGGAGTGGGGGTTGCGGGGGGGGGGGTGGGGGTGTGACGCGAATCGCCACAAGAAAAAATCAACACAGAAAGGTCAACACATGTAAATATTGACATAAGTGTGGCACTTCATTGGTGTTCATGTCGACACATGACAATGAATATGAAAACATTAAAAAAATGAAAAATAAATCTTCAAAAACTCATGTCAACCATTTTCATTGTCGACCATAGCCGTGTCAGTGTTTTGCATGTGCCATTTAATCCTGGGGCTGCTGCGCATTACGGGGGGGGGGGTGCCGCGAATCGCAGGAGGGGGGTCGCATGGGGGGGTGCCGCGATTCGCGCAAGGTAGGGTCGCGGGGGTTTCTTTTTGCCGCGAATCGCGGGAGAGGAGGTTGCGGGAGGGGGGGGGTCACGGGGGTGTTTTTGCCGCAAATCGCGGGGGTCGGGGGGTCGGTGTTTTTGCCGCGGGTCGCCGGAGGGGGGTCGCGGGGGGGGGTGTTTGCCGCGAATCGCGGGAGGGGGGGTCACGGGGGGGTCTTTTTGCCGCAAATCGCGGGAGGGGGGGTCGCGCGGGGTGGGGTGTTTTTGCCGCAAATCGCGGGAGGGGGGAGCGGGGGAGGCGCTTACCTGGTGGCTGTGGAGTACCAGTGCTGGGCAGCATGGGGAGGCAGAGGGTGTCTGGCACTGTGGGCTCACTGGGCTGGTTCTTTGTCATGTGAGTCAGTCATGTGAGTCAGAGGCTCCACCCAGCGGTATACACACACTCACACACTTTGAGTGACAGATGTAGCCAAATATATAAGATATATATATATATATATATATATATATATATTATATCTATATGCACTCACTCTGTGTGTATAGATATCTAAATATATATAAAAGTGCTGATGCCCTGAAGGGTTGACATGTTAATCCTCCCATCCTGGTAATCTCCCATCTCCAATATCTGCTGAGACATTCAATTACAATTTCATTAATTTGGACAAATGAAGTGTATCACCTGCAAAAATAAATATTACTGAACATATCTGATGCAGCATACACACTAGTTCCAGGGAGGTTATAGTTGGTAATATAATTTTGCAAAGCGTCCCATTGAGGGGGCGTGTCATGCTCCACCCAAAGGGCGTGTCTAGTTCCATATATGGAGAGATTGTGAACATGGCACCTAGAAGCGTGGTTGTGTACAGCAACATCTGAGAGGAATCTTTTATTATGACTTATATCCAAATGTAGACGAGCCCCAAAGCAGTCAGTAAGAGCTACTATACTTGGTAACGTGCTGGGAAATGGTGCTGATGATTCAATGTAAATGTATCTGTCTCTCATTACTTTTCCCCTAAAATGTAACAGTGTAATGTGGGCTAAATGACATGAGGGAGATTGCTAGACTAATGAGGGAGAGAGGGAGATTGCTGCTATGTCAGGGAGTCTCCTGTGATGTAACAGTGTAAGATGGACTAGGTGACATGAGGGAGATTGCTAGACTAATGAGGGAGAGAGAGAGAGATTGCTGATATTTTAGGGAGTCTCCTGCAGAATGCAGGAGGGTAGGCAGCTATGACTTGTATACACAATATACTGGGGGAAATTGACTAAGATGGAAATAAGACTTCACTTGTGATGTTGCTAAGGGCAACCGATCAGATCCTGTCTACTATCAATAAGAAGTATTCTGATTGGTTGCCCATAGCAACAACACATGTGAAGTCTTATTCCCATCTTAGTAGATGTCCCCCACTATCTTTTATTTTAAATACACCAATTCTACAGAACAAATACCATAATATTTTTTTTTCTTCTCAGCTCCCTCTCTCCATAGCCAGCAAGTTTGAAACAGATCAGTGTCCCTGCAAAAATTGCTTTCCATTTTCATTATGACATCTTTTAGCACACAAATGAGTTATTTGGTCATTCAAGTGGCCTCTAGTGGTTACTAATGATACTTCACCTCATAGAGCCTTTTATGTATAGAGTTTTTTTTTTTTTACTGTATATATTCTTTGGAAAGACTGACGTATAATCCTATCTGTATTCCTCTGAAGATTTCCTGAAGGCAATTTCCAATCTATATTCTGTTGAGACTCAGGTAACATCGCCCCTTGTCTCCTATTAAAGTTCAGCACAGCTGTGTCTCTATTGTAAATTAACTTCAGCACAGCTTCCTTAAATGTCCTTCCCAGGCTGTAAATCTATATAGAAGTTATAATTGAGATTGCGGATATATACGAGTCCTCCTGTGCACATTATACCACTTTATTTTGTGGCTCCCATGGCTATATTTAATATTTTCATTTGGCTCTAAGGTGGTGTCATACCTGCGTTTTAAAAATGGCATTAATAGTAAATAGTAGTGTACAGTATCTGCTGTTAATTCCATTAACTATAGACCTGATATTTCCTAGAATGCTAGAAGTTCAACAATTTCTGCGATGAGATGTAGGATGGGGCCAGTATTTTCCAAGTAAGGAACTCTGAAGTCAACCCAGAGAATTCTCAGCTGTCCATTGTCCATTTCATTGCAGATGGTTACAATGGTTATTCAATTTCTATATGACTTGAATGATGAATACTGTATTTGGCATTGGCTATGAACGTTTTCCACACACCCCACCAAATTCTAACTCTCTATGCACGTTACAGTTGCCTAGGAATGAATTGGCCATAGACTTTACAGGGAATATTCTCAAGAGGCATGCCTGTCAGCCAGTGAGGTTTTTTTTAAGATATATCCCTGCCCGGACTAGTGGCCCCGCCCCCTCCAGTCTCCTGCAGAAGCAACCTTTGTCCCCGAAACTGAAAATACTCATCTACAGTAAGACGGAAGACCATCTATATCCATTGTGACATCTGTTAATGGGACAGTAGTGGGTGCTCTCTGGGAGTGTGCCTGTTATGAATCTGGATGTTACCCCGCAGCTGTGACCGCTGTTCAGAACGACCACAGGGTGCCCTACACTGTCTCTGTTGATCTGTACTGAGGTGTAGCCAGTAGCTGCAAGTGCTAAGGCTTCACCTATAATAACCATGTGGGGCAAATTACGTCTGCCCAACTCCGGTGCCACCAGGTCTTAAGATGTTACATGGTACTGGAACCCCTTTAGAAACAGTCAAAAGGATGAACTGACTAGTAAGGGCCTAACTGGGGAAAGACAATAGCTAACGGCTCCTCAGCCAAAATCCAGGGAATAAATAGATAACAGAAATATTGCAGACCACAAGCGACCACGTTGCAATACCTAGAACCAGAAATAAAGCAACAGACATATAATAACACCACACAACACAGCAAACCACATGGAGGTACAGGAGGTACCTGAACAAGAAATAACCCCTGTGGGGTTAACACAGAGTAAGGGTGCCAAACCTGCAGTGTTCGCTGAACACCCAGAGTACCCACAATAAGATATAAACAAGAAAATGATCCAGCAGAAAATATAGAATAACAACTGGGCCCCACAAAGGAGCACTTACAGAACCAGAACTGGAGCCAGGTGTAAAACAGAAGTCCTCAAGGTGGATGGATACAGAGCTGGTTTCAGAGGACACTGCAGAGAATGAATAACCCTGAAATCTGGGATCCCTTAGCAAGGCTGACTGCAGTGCTGACCTGCAGAAATGAGAACTATCACCAGCGGGGCTGGACAGAATTGAATCCCTTAAAAGGGATTAAGTGACAAATCACCTGAGGAGAACCTGCTCAGCCCCCAGGCCTAAGTGCTCCAGCTGATGAATGGCACGTTGCCGAGCGACTGGCACCAGAGACGCGGAGCAGGCTGAGAGGAATGACCCTGTCAGCCTGTGTGGAGAGAGCCGCTGGTGACTCTGGCTAACAGTAACCCCCTTGAAAAGGGGTTAAAGAACCCCTACCACCAGGCTTATGAGGGAACTCCTAGAAAAACAACCTCCTAAGCCTTCGAGCATGAAGATCCTTATCCAGAAACCATGATCTCTCCTCCGGCCTGAATCCCTTCCAGTGGATGATAAAACAAAGAGAACCCTGGCAGATTTTGGAATCCAGGATTCTCTCTACCAAGAACTCCTGTTGCCCTTGGACCTCCACTGAAGGTATTCCTTTACCCATCTTACAAGGGAATTTTCTGGAAAAAATTACAGGTTCAAGGAGAGGTGTGGAATGTGTTGGCATTTTTAAGAGACTTAGGTAACTGTAAACAAATAGCTACTGGATTAACTCTCTTGATAATCTGTAAGGACTAATAAATCTAGGGCAAAATCTGGCCGAAGGTTGCCGAAATGTACTGTTGCGGGCTGACAACCAAACCCAGTTGCCCACTTTAAAAGGACAAGGCTGCCTGAATTTGTCAAATAAGACCCTCTTGTGAAAAGCAGCTTCTTTGAGGGCAATATGAACCTTGCACCAGATGGTCCTAAGGCAGGAAGTACTAGAAGAAGACAAACCCGGGCTATCAGGACCCAGTGCATTCTCTCTGGGATGATACCCGAACACTGAGAAAAATGGTGACACTTTGGCGATAAGCGTTGTTATAGGCAAACTCTGCCAATGGAAGAAACTCAGCCCAATCATTTTGTAACTTAGACCCAAAGCAATTCAGATATTGTTTTAAGGACTGATTCAGCCATTCAGTTTGACCATTCGACTGTGGATGTAAGGCTGAGGTTCAAATGAGTTTGATCTTGAGAGAAGAACAAAATAGTTTCCAAGACTGTGCCATGAACTGAGGACCATGGTCTGAGACAATATCCGTTGGTAAGCCATACAGTCTAAAGATATGATTCAAAAATAGACCCACTAAAACTTTGGCAGATGGTAATTGTTTTAAAGCCACAAAATCAGCAGTCTTGCTGAACCTATCAATGACAATCTAAATGGTTTGAAAACCAGAAGATTCAGTCAGACCTACCACAGAGTCCATGGCAATGTGGGACCAAGGTATATTAGGGATCGCCAAAGGCAATAGTTGCCCCATGGGTCGAGAGCAAAGCACCTTATGTCTGGCACAATCTGGGCAAGAAATTTTTTTTTTTTTTTTAATCCTGATTAATCCTAGGCTACCAGACAACACAGGAAAGCAGTTTCAAGGTCTTACGAACCCCAGGACATCCTTCATTCCTAGTATCGTGAAACTCAGAAAGATAGGTAGAACTCGATGGACTAACATCTTTTTTCAGCCTTAGTTACTATGATCTCAGGAATAAACAGATGACCAGTAGGGGTTTGAGCAGGAGCTTGGTTCTAAGCATTGTGAATCAAATCTTGACAGGTATGAGTGAAACCAGACCAAATGCATGTAGATGATAATATAGAAACCACCGGCGCATGAGTCTCATGTTGAGGCATAAAGCACCGTGAAATACCCTCACGTTCTTAGTGCCTTGGTCTATAGGTATTGAGGAAATTGAAAGTAAAAAATAAAGCCCAACGAGCCTGATGATCATAACAAACCTGATAATCATTTGGCAGCCTCAATGTGCTGAAGATTTTTATCGTGAATGATAACCAAAACGTGATTACTAGCCCCTTCGAGCCAATGACTCCATTCCTCAAAAGCCCACTTGATGGCTAACAATTCCCGATTCCCGACATCATAGTTGGCCTCATTCACGGAAAACTTTCTAAACATATATGTGGATGGATGTAAGATTAAAGAGACCGGGTCTTATTGGGACAAAACAGCCCCAGACCCTACTTTTGATGCTCGGCTTGAGGAGACCACTTGGTTGGATCTGCCTTTTGTTTAGTTAAAGCCACAATGGGAGCCACCAAGTCTTTGGATGGCTTAAAGATTGATAGGCTGACCCCAATCCAAAACTGCCTGCAACTTCTTAGGCTCCATATAGAACCCCTCAGAAGAAATAATATACCCTTAAAAGGATACCTCTGTCACCTCAAATTCGCATTTCTCCAATTTAGCGAAAAGATGATTTTCCCATAATCTTTGCAGAACCTGATGAACTTGAGACCTACTGTATGTGCGTACAGGTTTTCTGAAAAAAAAAAAATTAAATATCTTCTAGGTAAACGACCACAAATTTTGCTAGAAAATATCTCAAGACCTCGTTGATTAAATCTTGAAAAAATGGCTGGGGCATTAAAAAGTCCCAATGGCATGACCAAATACTCATAGTGGCCAGACTGTGTACTGAAATCCGTTTTCCACTCAACCCTTGATTTGATCCTAATGAGGTTGTAACTTCGCACCGATTGATCTTGGAAAAGACTGTGACAGAGCAGAGTTGGTCAAAAATAACAGAAATTAAAGGTAAATGATGAGTGTTTTAACGCTAATTTTATTAAGCACTCTGTAATATATGCAAGGCCTAAGAGAACCATCTTTCTTGGCCAAAAAAAAAGAAGCCAGCACTCAACGGAGACCTAGAAAGTCTAATAAAGCCCTTTGTAAGACTCTCTTGCACATACTCATCCATGGCCTTAGTATCTGGGGCAGAAAGAGCATAAAGCCTGCCTTTAGGCAGTTGAGCACCAGGAAGTAACTTGATAGCGCAATCATAAGGACGATGGGGAGGAAGACTGACAGTTTTTCCCTTAGAAAGAATATCAACAAAATCAGCATAACAAGTGAATTTTCTCTCTGCCAACAGAGGCCAAATGAAGAACAGGCTTGACACAATGCTCAATGCAACTGGAACTCCACCGAGCAATCTCATCTGACCTCCAGTCAATGGCCCTTATTCTAATCGGCTCGGTACGGCCCGCGTGCGGCCGTACCGCCGATGTTTTCTCTCTGCACATGCGCAGAGGTCACTCTGCGCATGTGCAGGGGAATTCTCCGTGTTAAAAATTTAGACGCCGCAAAGGGGGCGTATAGGGGCGTGAGGGGCTTCATCCCCTCATTTCCCTATGTGTACGCCCCGCGTTTCATGGGCGTTCCCATGCAAACGCGGGGCGTACGCATGGTAATGAGGGCATGACGCCACTCATGGGGGCGGAAAGCTGACGTCGCCGGATGTCAGCTTTCAGCCCCCATACAAGCTACCACACGGACGATTGTCCGTGTGGTCTCAGCTTGCGGGAGCTGCCGCGGCGTGCGGTCCTGCCTTCGATGGTCGTCGACCATCGAATGCAGGGGGCAGCTCCCAGCATGGTGGAGGCGTACGCCTCCACCATTTTCGTGCGGTTCGCCAGCCGTCCGTGTACGGACGGCCGTGGCGAACCGTATGGTGGGCGGGGATTCGTCTGGTGCGGTCGGAGCCGCATATGCGGCTCGACCGCACCAACCAGAATAAGGGCCAATGAGAGGATTGTGTTTAATCAGCCACAGATGGACAAGAACCAACGGAATGGAGGGACACGTGGTCAAATAAAAAGAAATAGACTCCGTATGAAATTACCCCACCTACAACTGGACCTGACAGGACTGATGAGCTATCAAACCATTAGATAATGGACTGCCATCAAATGACGCACTTCCCCCTCGTGCTTGCAAGTGGTACAGTCCAAGCAAAGGACTACATCAGCCATTGTTTACAATGTGGGATACATTATTATACAGTTCTTAAGTTCACTTGGTTTGGCTTTAAAGTTGTTGTGGTCCATCGGCAGCTGGCCATGTGCTTTCTTGTCCACCGTTCTCTCTGGGTGTGGATCGAGTCTGGTGCCTCTCGCGGGCAAAATGATCATCGCCTTTTGCTGCTCATGGTTGGTCAGAATCAATATGTAGTGGTTTCCCACTGGCTTTGTTTCATGGGTGTCGTAATCTTACCACAGGTCACCTGGCTGAGCTGGCCAATCATGGGTCTCCTACATGTCAGGTTCTCCGCCCCACCAATGGCACCTCAGGAGCAGGTGTAAAAGGGGCTCTAGAGCTACACCATTGGCAGAGTTAGTTTTTGTGAACCCTATCACTTGCTCCACAAGTGTATCCTGCTCACTGGGTTTAGCCCAGTACTCCAGCATTACAAGTGTATCCTACTTGCTGGGTTTAGCCCAGTACTCCAGCATTACAAGTGTAAACTTCTTGCTTTGTTTATCCTAGTACTCCAGTTATACAAGTAACATAGTTACATAGTAGGTGAGGCAGAATAAAGACTTGCGTCCATCTAATTCAACCTATGTTTATAGTAGCTTATCCCTTGTCGTATAGTATGTTCTGATATTTTTAAGACAGATTATGTTACTTATTCGTACCCATGGGTGTTTTTAACCAATAAATGTTTATCCTACCTTATTTTAAACTTATTTATAGTGTCTGCCGACACCACTTCTCCAGGAAGAGAGTTCCTGCTTGCTCAGTGTTTCCTGCTTGCTCGGTTTAGCCCATTACTCTATCATTACAAGTGTATCCTGCTCACTGGGTTTAGCCCAGATCACCAGTATTCAAAGCATATCCTGCTTGCTGGATTTAGCCGAGTACACCAGCAATTCAATTCCAGCATGCTGGGTAAAGTCTCTCTAGTTCCATTAAGTTCAATTAATCTCCAGGTCCAGCCTGGTAAAGTGTTCGGTTCCCGCTGGCCCAGCTTGTCTTCAGCCTCTCCATTCTCAGTACATCCAGCTAATCACCAAGTACAGCCAAATATAGATCCTTGTTCCCGTTAGTCATTCACGCCCTATGTTCGGCCTACAGTACTGTATATCTATTGATTCAACTTCCTCCACAATTGTCTATGCAGTAAAACTGTATATAACCACCTGTATATAACCGTAGTTTCTGCACTCTGGTCCCACTACATCTAAGTCATGAAAACAAATTTTGAGAACATCAGAACCCAGATCCATGACAAAGTGGAATTGTTGACATTTGTGGTACATTTTGGAATTCCTGAGATGTTGGTTTTCCATTTTGGTGGCAACTATCTTGGTAAAAGAATGGCTTTGGATTTACGATGCTCGGTTATTGATGATATGCCATGAGTTTTGATAGCATGGCCAAACTATTGCATTGAAGTGAATATGATAAACTTTAAATGAAAGAAAAAAGAGCAGCCACAATAGTTAAAATAGGTTTATTTTAAAGTATTAATAGTTTGGACTCTGAAATCCTTTCTCACTTATTCCTTCATGCTTATATTAAGGTTGTTCCCAGGGTTGCATTAAGCACAATGACATCCCGCCCCCCTGTTCAACTTTGTGTGGTGCCTGTAGAGGTGGCTGTTGGAAAGCTGAAGGCCATCATCTACCTGCTTGCTTCTCCGCTATCATGTAGAGGCAAACGTATTAAGCCTGATGAAGAGATAAAGTGGAAGGCGATAATACACTATCAAATCTACTACTAACTGTCATTTTCCAGACATGGCTGATTGGCTGGTGCGTTATCACCTTTTGCTTTATTTCCACTATGTCTCTTCACTAGGCTTAATACACCTGCCATGTAATAGACAGATGGCGCGCGTCCCCATTGATCGGCGGCAGAACCCCTGCCCGTCTCAGCATCAGGGAGACGGGCAGGGTTAGTGGGGTCCGGGGAAGAGATGGGGAGTCGGCAGAGAGCTCAGTCGGAATGGGGCACATGAGCATCTCATGCGCGCATGCCCCCTTAAGGCGGATAGTGGGGGCTGACGGTGGCTGGTGATTCCATTCCCTGCCCCCGGCGGAATGGGAGAGGCTACATCTGTACTTGCCTACTCTTCAGGAATGGCCAAGCGGTTCTTAAATATCGTGATTCCTTGGTAAAGCAGACAAGTCTCCCAGATCATGCATCTAGCAGCCAGTCCGGTTGCGGTCCGGAAGGGGGGGGGGGGGGTTCATGATGCATTACAGTAGTGGGCGGTGCTGCGAGAATACTGCGATCATCTTACACCCACCTTGCATCATGCCGTGCCTTCTGCACTAACCACGCTGAAAAAATGTTGGTCATTATGTGTAATACTGTATTACCTTGCTGAAGCCCTAAAACTAAATCCAATGAAACTAGAATTTTCTAAAGCTCAGTTTTGAAGTTTTATATTTTTAATCTGGGGACAAAGAGAATTGACGAGAGGAGGAGGAACAATACCTTCCTCAGACCTATTGGAATCAATACCGAAACTCAGCCAATGCTTCTTAGGCCCATAATAATTGCATTAAAAGCCAATATAATTATCCATTAGCAGTTGCTTGTATGGGATCGGACAATAGAGATGTTTATTAGAGGTCAGCACTAAAGCAGCAATTTTTGTGATTGCGGAGCATGTTTTCCTGCAATCCTGCGCTGCATGTCATATCACAGCTGAGTATTATTGTTCTATTGATTTGGAAGACGTAAGCTTTCATCACTGATTCCTCACCCCTCCTGTCGGTAATATTTGCTGTCACAGAACTGTTATTAGCCTGACAGTGTTTTCTTAAACTACGGCCGTCTTGTCACACAGAACTCAATTTGGGAAATATTCCACAGTCATTGTCTTCCATGCAAAAAACTAGAGCACATGAGCCATCTGGAGGTAGGGCTGCTCTATCATCGGGACAGCTATTCTACGCCATGGATAGTGATAATGTGGAGAGAGATAAAGTACCAGCCAATCATCTCCTTACTGTCATGTTGCAGGCAAGTGCCGATGCCGGGGCTGTAATTATCATATGTCGGCGGCAGCGCCGCTCGTCACCCGCCCACTCTGCCATGCACATTACATCACCGCTTAGTGGCTGGGTCCGACTGTCCCCCTGCGCGTCCGGAAATAGCTCAGGCTCACTGCTGCCGGCTCCTGCCCATTGGCTACTCTACACACACACAGTCTATTGGCTGCTGTGTATCCAGCAGCTGAGCTGAGCGGCGCACAGATCCTCCCTGCGCTCAGTCAGTCACAGTGTGTGAGCCGGAGAGAGACTGACTGAGACACTGTCCTAATCACTGTACTAATAAGTGCCTCCCTCCGGGTCCTCCGTACAGTGAGCAGTCCAGAGTGCTTAAAAAAATATTAAGGTGGGCTACAGTTAAATTTTAATGAAATATATAAATAACATGTGTATACATATATGATTACATTAAAATGGGGGGGGGGGGGACCAAAATGTTGTGCCCAGGGGCGGCCTGACCCCTAAATTCGCCCCTGATTGGGAGTATAGTGTATGGGTTATACATGCCTACATGGCAAGGTCTCACCTCCTCCACTTCTCATAATACAGTAGGTCTTGAACATTTTCAGCTCTGACACCCAAAAAATGTGAAAATCTCATGTTGTCCCTTGCATTTGTCAACCTTTTCCTAGTTTCGACCTTGTGTATGTTGGCTTTCTGGTGTCAACCTATTGGCCTAAACACTGTAGACCTTATGATCCATACCCATTCAAAAGTGATTCTCTTATGTTCCTAAAGCGCTGGACGAGCATTAATGAGCGCACACACATTAATGAGTCCACACATGTTGCTGCTGGCTTCTCTGATCTGTCGGTAACAACCAAAGATGCAGCACTGGATTAACATCACAACCATTGGTTTCTGAGAAGAAGATGGAAATTATTGCTAAGGGACCACAACCTAATGATCTGGAACCACCTTCCATAGAAGAAAACACGGAGGTTTTAAGATTACTGTAATTCAAAAAATATCTGACGCGCAAGCAAACTAAAAATAATTTTCTGCTTTTAACTAAATCTGATAATCAATTACAGTACCTAAACCATACTAATGCTTGAAATAAATGAACCACAATTATGTACATACCAGCTAGAAGAAGCAGGCGGCTCCAGCTGGTGTGTCAACTGAGCCTTATGTGGGTGGTGCCATTGTGATTGCATCATTGTGGCCACACCCCCTGGTACTGGTATTATAGGTATTGCACAGCAGGGGGAGGGGCCACAACGATACGAGTCGCATCATCTGGTCCCCGCAGATTGCTGGTGACTTGCCAACATCCAAGGCAAGTAAGCTGTGGTGGGGTTGCACACAACCATTGGAGATCTCTCTCTCTCTCACACACACACACACACGACAACATATTTGGCCTTATTTTGGTTTGATCATATTGACCGTCGATCTAGACATTGTCAACCTATCATCCGGATTCCCTTTTTAAAAACACTTTTTAAGAAAGGTATTTTTTTTCATTTGTATCTATAAAACTGAAAAAAATATTTAAATGCGGAACCTTTCAGTATTCTAGTAATGCGTAGCAATGGTAGCCTAAATCTGACAAAATAAAGAAAACCCTTATTTCAGATGGTGAGGATGTTTAGAGATGCAGAGAGCTAATGAGCTTTTGTCTTGCAAGATTAATTTAATTGGAAATCATTTTAAAGCAAGGAAAATGGGCGAGCTCGCTAGACAGGAAAATCTCATTTCCAATCGCACATCTTTCACGACACATAAAATATATACAGTCTCTATGGAGTCAAGTCACAAACAACAGTAGATAGCGAAGTTATCTAACAGAACTTTATATACTGTAGAATTCTAGGCATGGCTATTACACGGGACACTACCCATTACTGGTAATTATCAAATAACTTTCCAGCTATTGCATGAGCTTATTCCCTGCAGACTCCCTCTAACCCCCTTCCCACCTAGTATTCCCCCAAAGCTCACAAGCTAGATACATAAATGGGTGGTTTGCAGTGGCGGCTCCAGGGGTGGGGCGGCAGCACAGTTGATCACGGTTGATCAATCAAATAGGGATGAAACACCAACTGCCAGCGAGACCATTTTGAATGGCACAGACTAAAAGGTTTTAGATACCTTGAGAAAGACTTCAGTGTTGAAACGCGTTGGTGTGTATTATTTGTCAGGAGGCATCTTCCACGAGTGTAGTGAGGCTTTCTGTGGTGAGTCAATTGTGGCGCCCCTTTTGCTCCCCAGTTTTTGTTATTCACTCATGATTCCATCTGTGGAAACGTGCCTTCTGTTTTACCATATATTTTTATACCAATAAAATATCCTGGAAGTTTTTAAAACCTGCTTTGGTGCCGGCTTCTTGTGTCTGGAGAAAGAAACCGAGATAGGAGGATATATCATTGAGATGAAGTAAGAACATGTGACCATCAATTTTAAAAGATACCTTTATATGTTTTTACTGATTATTGTGAATGTAAGCTTATTGTAAGCATCCCTTTATGAATACGGTACAAAGGGTGATCCCGTAATTTGATTCCATTGGAAAATCATTATTAGAGACTCTGCAATAATGTAAACAGTATTACACTACACTATGTACATTTTTTCTTTTGTATGAAATATATTGGAGGAATTAAGAGTGAATACGACAGGACTCTTTTACCTCAAGCCATATTACAGTGGTACGTAACTATACAATTTTTATATTATATTATATCACGATTATAATTTCACCTATTTTTTGTTCTGAGCATTTTGAATGGCAGTTGGTGGCGGTGGGTGTGGCTCCTGAATTTTGAACTTTGCTGCAGCCCCTCCTCTGGAGCCGCCACTGGTGGTTTGAGTTCTTGTATGCCCCTCCTCCCCCGGGTATGGGTTGAATGGTCAACAGTGAAAAGGTCAACAGTCATTAGGTCGACAGTGAAAAGCTAAACACAACCAAAAGGTCAAAATGCATTAGGCGGACATGTTCAAACGTTTAACACATACAAAAGAAAATACATTAGAAAAGGTCAACATTACGTTTTAAAATATTTTTGTGTCTATGTCGACATGGACACCATATAAGTGTACCTAACGCATGTCAACCTTTTTGCTATGACGGCTTTTTGTTGTAGGATACAGAGGGTGGGATCACTCTTCTGGTGGTTCCGCAATTCTCATTGGAGAAGACAAATATCTCACCAAACCTGGAAGGTTCTACAGTTCTCATAGGCAAAAATAGAGGTATCACCAAAACTGTGGTGGTAGTGCCGTTTTAATGGTAGAAGACTGGTGTCATCCAATTGGAATCCAGTCAGCATCCCGGTGGTCAGGCCGCTGGACTTCCATATAACAACACCGGAATCCTGCTGCTCTCAGATAACTTTCGGCTCCTCATTGAAACCATCAGGATTCTGATAGCCGGTAGCTGGGATTCTGATGGCTCTGTATTTTTCAGTCATTGACAATAAAGTTTTGACTGTTGATAAGTAACATTATTGAGAGTAATTAAAAATAGTACAAATAACAAGTTTCATCTTATAAAGTGTCTATCATATTATTTCCAGCATAACAGCTTTTACATTAACACCTTAACTGTAAACATTATTCAGATCGTGCAGAGATTTACAGATGAGCAGAATCATTCTTATGCCAAACAGCTGCTGGCACCAGGTAAAATATTGGCAGGCGATAGATTATATGACGGACACACGAGTGAACAATTCTGCTGAACAGTTTGTTGTGAAGAGATTTTGTTTTTTAGAAAATTGAATGTTAAATCCTTACAGCCTCTAAGGGGGTATCCAATCCGGGAAATCAACTGTCGAAAGGTCCTGACAGTCAGGGCCTTCATTTGCATAGGGCACCTGCCACTGGAGGGCGGCAGTTAGGAGCAGGTCCCCCCTGGATGGAGATGAAGGCAACTCCCTCCCCCTCCGTGGAGCGACTTGCCACATCACCCCCTCCCCCCCTCGGTACATCAACCGGCACTCCCGCCCCAACCCCCGTTAAGCGACGTGGGGCCTCATCACCCCGCCCCCCTCCCCTCTGGCTATGGGCCCTGCTGACAGTCAGAATCCTGGGACGTTTTTGTTTCTTCCGACTGTAGCTCGACAGACGGAATTCAATGTTCCGGCTGTTGAGTGTCAGACGATCGGCAAAAATGGCCACAGATTGACGAAAAACAGCTATGAATTCGGCAATCCATGGTCATTTCCGACAAAACAGATCCAAGTTTTTAAAAAGTCGTATCTGACGCCCTTCAATGCTGTCGTTAACGGCAGCATTGAATAGGTGAGTGACGATATTTCCCCTGTAAGGAAATAGCAAGGATTTAATGCCCCCCTAATACTTGATAAATCCATTCAGTATATATTGTAAAATGTGTATTTAAAGAAACTAAAACATGGAGGTCACTGATTGAAACACATTCGCCGTCCCCGTCAGCCAGTGGAGTCCAACAGAATGGGGCGCACACAAGACACTCATCCATTAAGCGGAGATGGGCTGGGAAGCCTTCTGTCCCCACTTCCCGCCACCTTACTGACAGGGACGCGCGAGCGAGTGAGCCTTTGAGTCCTCGTCCGTTGGCTGGCTGACGGCGGCTCCCTCTGTAGAACTGTAGCCAAATACTCATTTAATGAATACAAATAGCAACTGCATAACATCTCATTAGCATAAGGAGCCTACTTTTCTCCTACTTGGAATCGCCTAAGATCTTCTCAATGAGCAGTTAGTTGAACATCCCATTAAACTCTAGGGAGGAGATTAATCCTCTGAAGTTCATTAAGTTGCTGCATCATGCGGGCTGAAGGAGATCATTGCACTTCAAAGCAATTAAAAATCGCTTATGGTGCCGAGCATATAGGGAACATTCAATTATAATCTCCGTTCTAATACAAATCTATTGAGATTGCGCAACTACAAATGTCCCATGAAGATGTCTCACAAATCCACTACTGTCTACATAAGAGATATGAAATAGTTACCAAATGTTTCAATGTTTTTATGTAATAATGAAAGATGTCAGAAAACAATTAAATGAAATGACATATTCAACGGTTTAGGATACGGTAAATCGTCAGAACAGCACACGGTAGTTTAAAGACAAACATTTGAATAGGGTCCACCAGTGGCGGTTTTTACCTATGGGCTGCAGGGCTGGGTAGTGGGCAGTGACGCCAGCTGCCCACCCCCTGCACTTGCATTACCGGACAATTTGCATGGGAACGTCCAGTGCTCTCATGGGAACGCCCATGAAACATATCTCATGTGCAAATTGCCCAGCCCGCCGCCCCATGCCCTACAGACTACTGTATGCGAGCGGTGTGGGCAGTCACAAACGATCAGTCCCTCGTGTGAACGCGCAGGGGATTGATGGAATCTGAATAACCCCCATAGTGTGTATGGCCGCAGTCCATCATTCCCGGTCCACAAGAGCACACCGGGCCCCAAGATCTCTGTTGACGGCTCTCCAATTTCATCACGACCGTGCCAGCACCTATAGGTTATCTGCGCAATATTTTTCTCTGTTGTGTTTTATCGTCATTTGGCAAAAGACATTTTTTACATCAAGGGCACGACTCCAAGGGAAATAGATTCTGCTGAATAAATTAGGAGGAGATGGAGGAGAGTGATGTATCGCAGATTGTAATCATTTCTTGGCATTGATAAATGCTTCTGTCTTTGCTGATAAGAAAAGTGGTGGGCTGGCGTGGAAATAAAAAGCATAATAAAGATTGCACATTTATCGATGCCAGAGAGTCTCTGAAATACACGTCAAGCGCCCCATTGTCTTGCAGTGAATGAAATGTGATGGAATAAAGGAGAAATATCATAAAACATTTATTCACCCTATTCATATAGCCGCCAAGAAAGCGGTTTCATGCAGTTTATGCGTTTGTCATGGAAAACCGGAGGTTTTCGTTTTGTTGTAGAATAAATAACAGAATTTGCTATGGCTGTTCCTTTCCAGCAGGAAATTAGCAGCTAAAAAGCAACGTAATTCTATTTAGGAAACCACTTTATAAGACACAAAAACAAAACCCGAGCGTAATGGATCCCCTCCTAGTTTCCAAGACTAGTTTTACTTTGCAGTCTGGAGCCGGGAGGAGCTGTTTTTACGACTGAAAACTAAAGACTTTTTCTAGCTCTTGGTGTAGATGTAACGTATGCTGTAGTGCATCATTGCTATCCATGAGTCCTACAGGAAGCGTTTGTTACACCGGAAGCGTTTCTTTAAACAGGAAGTGCTGCTGATGCTATAGTTCAGCATGACTTGCAGGTACAGTAGTAAAGATACACTTCTCCAGTTCCCCAGAGTCCTGTGGTGATTTGCACGAAGACTACTTGGGTGTGGATCATTTGGTTTACAACAACTAGCCCGAGAAGAATTTGGTCGACACCACTAGGCCGACATGCAGCAAGGTCGACATGGGTCTAGGTCGACATGGGACAAGGTTGACATGGGTCTAGGTCAACTTGGGTTAGGTCGACAGGGTCATTAGATCGACACAATGGGTCAACATGGACAAGGTCAACAGTCAAAAGGTCGACATGGGTTTTTTCACAGGTTTTTTTACCCGAATGTCGACACTGCCGACATGGACACATTTTAAAGGGCACTGCATCCCCTCGCATCGCTAGTTGCGATCGTCATGCTTCGGGCACGGTGCCTTGCTACGATCGGCACACTATTTTATTCTCCCGCCACGCCCTAGTGGATGGTAGGGCATGAAATACCGCCTGTCAGCACATGTCGGCTCAAAAAACAGTGAAAAACCCCATGTTGACCTTTTGACTAGCCCATGTCGACCTAATGCTTGTGTCGACCTAATGACCTGTCACCCTAAACCCATGTTGACCTAGACCCTTGTTGACCTAGACCCATGTCAACCTTCCTGCATGTCGAGCTTGTTGTTAAAATGCTGGGTTGCATCTAGAATTTTTATGTAGGGATGCAACCTGTTTCAAACCCGGCTGAGACCCGTTTCAGACTGACGGCAGGACCTGGCTTACTGCTGGCCAGTGAAAGCACCCCCCAATCATCTTCTAGCGCATCATTCCAGCTTACCTGTGTACACTGTGCCTAGGGATGGCCATTCTTGCCTTTGCAATCGATGGTTGCCATCGATGGCGAAAGTGCAACTGGCCATCGATAGTGTATTACTATTCAATGGATGACCATCAATGTTTTTACATATCGATGGTCATCCATTTTCATGGATTCATTGGCCTGTGGGCCAATCAAAATATGGGGCGGGGCTTCACGGTTGTCAGGGGCGGGGCTGTGCTTGGGGAAACAGCAAAAATTAAACTATTCTTTTAAGCTTGACATCGATAATGGTAAACCATCTTGCTCTCCTCCATTGATGGCAAAACTATTCTACATCGGCCATAAACAATCAATGATTTCTAATCATCGATGGTCGATGGCCATTCCTAACTGCACCTCGCGGGACATCCCTGCAAGATGGCTGGCTTTGATGCCTGGGTCACTGGACCCGCGTTATCCCTTCACCACTGAGCCGCTCCCAGATTGTTACGGCAACAACCCAGGTGTTTGGCAGCAGTGGTAGAGGGGTACTAGTGTTCCTGCCTCATTTTAGTACCATCATGTGGGCTGGCATATTAGTGAGGATGTCGTACTGCCAGCACACTCAGAAATGCTGCCGCTGCTTGAAACATTGCTTGTTGCAAAAGATCAAGGCTGTGGAATTCCAGACTCTTGTCACTCCTTTGTAGTAGAACATGAACCTCCTCAGCCAGTTGTTGGATCAAATTAGTGCATTGACCTACATGGACCTTTGCTTTGATCAATGATGAAAATTTTCCTCAGATTAATGAACCACTTTAAAAGGAAATTGATTACTGTGAACAACCCTGTTCTGCTGTTCTGCGCTGTGCTCGGGGTGGGGGGACCTCAGTTACATAATACAACTGTGTGTAATGATCACTAGCAATTTAATAGCACAGAATCATTGCATACAAATATTGTGCAACTTTGCAATTACAGCAACGCTAGACAGTATCAGCACACAAACTTTCAACCTTTCCACCATGTCGACTTAATGTCAAAAGGCCGACTTAATGAATGTTAACCTTTTGACTTTTGACTTAGACACTGTGGGCCTAATGACCACATACCTTGCATCCCTGTGGGCCAAATGCACTAAGCTTCAAAAGTGATAAAATGCAGAGTGATAAACAACCGACCAATCAGCTCCTGTTTGACATTTTTCAAACATAGTCTGTGACATGGCAGGTAGCAGCTGATTGGCTGGCTGTTTATCACTCTCCATTTTAGCACTTTTGAAGCTTAGTGCATATGGCCCTATATGCTCCGATATTGAATGCATTGAAATAAGTCTGTATATTCGCTGATCCGCTCTGTCAGGCCCGCCACTAATAACTGATATGTATTCAGTATAAAATACATTTACATCTACATAAGGCTATTATTAACCAAGCTACATCAACATAAATCTGTTTGTTTATGTCAAAATATTTACCTAACCAACCTCTCTGCTCTGCACAAGATCTAAGTTTCTCATTTACTCGCATAACCTGCTCCCATTCACTATTACAGGACTTTCTTCGGGCTGCACCCACTCTGTGGAATGCCCTTCCACGCACAATAAGACTCTCCTCTAGTCTCCAATCCTTCAAGTGTTCCCTGAAAACTCACCTCTTCAGGCAAGCTTATCAAATTCCAGAACTGCCCACATAACCTTCATAAACCTCTCCCATCCAATGACATCACCACTGTAGGCCACACCCATCGGTGTAGCTAGGTGCCACAGTACCCGGAGCAAGGTCATGTTTCACGCCCCCTGAAGGTACTCGGAACCCCCCCCCCCCCCCACACACACACACACACACACCAGGGTTGCCGACCCTCCCGCATTTAGCGGGAGTTTCCCGCTTTTTGGTCCTTTCTCCCGGTCTCCCGGGAATACACAGGATTCTCCCGTTTTTTCCCCTGCCTGGGGAAAACCAGTGACTGCGCATGCGCAAGTCACAAAGTGTATAGGCTGGCTGACGTTGCGCGGCTGTCCTAGTATTGCCGGCGGGGCTTCTGTGGGACATAGAGGGTATCGCTGGCTGCAGCAGCAGCACAGCACGGGGCAGCCTTGGGAGCGGGAGCAGTAGAGAGAGCTGACACGAGCAGCAGAAGGCAGCGCCACAGAGGAGATGGTGATTGGTGAGTAAGTTAGAGGCTGGCTGCTACGGTGCTGCCTTCTGCTTCTCTCTCTCAGCTCCCTGGCGTCCCCGCTGTTTTATTTAATAACGTTTCTCAGGCTCTGTCTCCCTCGCCCTTCAGACCTTCACGCTGCTGCAGCAGCACAGCTTCATCAAAATTGTTCCTCTCCCCCCTCCCCACTGCAATCATACTTCTATCATATTTTAAGCAATAGGGAGGGAGGAGAGGAACAATAATGAGGGTGCAGGAGGAAAGGAAACAATTATTTTTATAAAGCTGCAGCAGCGTGGAGTAAGTAAGCTAAGGGAAGGATTTAAATTTTTAATCGAAATGCAATTTGGTTAGCTCCACCCATGGCCCCGCCCCATATACGTCACGATCGATGTCCACGCCCCCTACTTTTTGTAACTTGCTGCCCTCTCCCGGAAAAGGCAGAAGAGAAGTCGGCAAGTATGACACACACACACACACACACACACACACAGGCTCTCAGATAGATGGACGCCACCCCCACCACCCCACCCCCATGGGTCTGGGCCAAACTTTTTACTTTCTATAGGGCACATAGACCAGGGGCACGCAGATAAACAACCCCCCCCCCCCCCACAATTCCTGCAGGTGTCCCCAGAAGAGCTGAGCTTTCATTAAGCAGTGGGGCCGGGAGTGCTGCAGGAGATCTGCCTGGCGTCAAACTCGATACTTTGGGTCAGATGTATCAAGCTTCAAAAAGTGATAAATGGAGAGTGATAAAAAGCCAGCCAATCAGCTCCTACCTTTTATTTTTCAAACCCAGCCTGTAACATGGCAGGTAGGAGCTGATTGGCTGGCTGTTTATCACTCTCCATTTTGTCACTTTTGAAGCTTGATACATCTGGCCCATAGTCTCTCTCACTGATCTTTCTCCATCAGCTCTGGGCAGCAGCAGGTCTTCAGACCTCTCCCTCCGCCACAGAGACCGGCTTGGGAGGGAGCATCTAAGGGCTGCAGCGGATCTCCCTGGTGCCGCCGCCAGCACAGAGCGGCAGCAGGTCCTCTCTCCCTCCTCCATTCCACAGACACAGGCTTGGAAGGGAGCGTCCAAGGGCAGCAGTAGGTCAGCGGGCCTCCCTCTCTCCCTGCTGCCGCCGCCAGCACAGAGCAGGAGCAGGTAGTTACAGGCTTAAGGCACATAGGGAGGGCAGGGATGCCATTGCGGTGCACGGCTCCGGCGCCCTATGACCTTTCGGCGCCCGGAGCTTGTGCTCCATCGGCTCCGCCCTCCCTACACCTCTGGCCACACCTATCCTCTCTGACTTTCTTTTTTCACACTTTTCATCCTCCTAACCCCTGACTAAAATTGCTGGTGTTACCAGCAAATGAGCGACGGTATGGATGGCTTTCCATATCGTCTTGCTATGGAAAGTCGTCCACTCCCGGAAAAATTGTTAAAACTGGCAAAAACCGCTCAGTGTGACTGTGTATGCACTGAGCGTTTCTCACTACCCCACTGCCAGTGGTGGCTTCAGAGGTGTGGCTGCAGCCCAGTTCAAAATTCAAATAGGGGAACCACACCCACTACCAGTGAGTCAGTTTGGATTGGCAGTTGCTGTGGCTCCCCTATTTGAATTTTAAACTGTCCTGCAGCCCCTTCTCTGGAGCCGCCACTCCCTACAATGCTCATCTGATAACGACCGTGGGTCTAAATAAGGCCCTGCGGTGACCAGCTTCCTGGGTAATCTTCCCTCGCACCCCACGGGGACTGATGTCCGGCAGCACATGACCTTTTGTTTGTCTACATTAGGCACTAATGAAGAATAACTGGGGCTGTAATGCTGTGGCAGCAAAAGTCGAAGCAGGGCATGCTGGGACTTTCAGTTCTGCAACAGCTGCATAACCCCAAGTTGCCTGAGGCTGCCTTACAAGATAATTCTAATGATCAACCTTGCCGGATTTCCATATTTATATGCAGAACTGATGATGAGTGACAGAGTTTGTAATCCTGCTCGCATAATACTATAAGCCCATACCTCACCGTCACGACTTCCCTGCTTGAATGCTGTACGTATTCCAGCCTGGCAATCACAGCTGTATTACTGCAGCAGCGAGCTGGTAACAAGTTATTATTCTCCAGTGAAGTTAACCCTTAAGGGTAAATTTACTAGTGTGCGTTTTTAGAAGTGAGAGATGTTGCTCATTGCAACCAATCAGATACGGGTCTGTAGCGGCGACTTGGAGATGTGCTTGCCTGCAGTCCTGGCGCTCCTCCTGCTACCAAGACAAATGTCCCTTACAAAATGGCCGCCCCCTCACAGCAGACAGTTATTAAGGATGGTAGAGGAGGCGGCTGCCTCCTCTAGAATCATGAGTAACTTTCTGCTGTGAGGAGGTGGCCATTTTGGGGGAGATTCTCTAAGCGAAAAATGCAGTAAAAACCCCGTTATCAGGGTTTTTACCGCATTTTGGGATGCTGTAAGCATCCCCCGCCGGGTTACCGCGGCGGGGGGCATCGCCAGAAAATCTGGCGATGCCCCATAGAAGCCAATGGGCTTCTACCGCAACCCTCCGCCGCCCCGCGCCGACCCCCCGCCGCCCCGCATCGCCCCCTCACCTGTATCCGGGCAGCACAGAGCTGTGCTGCCCGGACCTGTGACCTCCTCCCTGCACTGATCCTCTTCCGGGTGCAGGGAGGAGGAGAGCCCGGCGCAGCAGCAGCAGCGCCAGGTGTGTGAGGGAGGGGGGAGCCGCCGGGAACTGCTGGGACCCGGCGACTCTCACCGCAAAGGACAGCTCTTAACGCATGTAATAGACACCTCCTGCTGCATGTAATAGACACCTCCTGCTGCATGTAATAGATGCCTCCTGTTGCATGTAATAGACGCCTCCTGCTGCATGTAATAGACGCCTCCTGCTGCATGTAATAGATGCCACCTGCTGCATGTAATAGATGCCTCCTTCTGCATGTAATAGACGCCTTCTGCTGCATGTAATAGACGCCTCCTGCTGCATGTAATAGACGCCTCCTGCTGCATGTAATAGATGCCTCCTTCTGCATGTAATAGACGCCTCCTGCTGCATGTAATAGACGCCTCCTGTTGCATGTAATAGACGCCTCCTGCTGCATGTAATAGACGCCTCCTACTGCATGTAATAGACGCCTCCTGCTGCATGTAATAGATGCCTCCTGCTGCATGTAATATATGCCTCCTTCTGCATGTAATAGACGCCTCCTGCTGCATGTAATAGACGCCTCCTGTTGCATGTAATAGACGCCTCCTGCTGCATGTAATAGACTCCTGCTGCATGGAATAGACTCCTGCTGCATGGAATAGACGCCTCCTGCTGCATGTAATAGACGCCTCCTGCTGCATGTAATAGACGCCTCCTGCTGCATGTAATAGACGCCTCCTACTGCATGTAATAGACACCTCCTGCTGCATGTAATAGACGCCTCCTGCTGCATGTAATAGACGCCTCCTGCTGCATGTAATAGACGCCTCCTGCTGCATGTAATAGACGCCTCCTGTTGCATGTAATAGATGCCTCCTGCTGCATGTAATAGATGCCTCCTGCTGCATGTAATAGACTCCTGCTGCATGTAATAGACTCCTGCTGCATGTGATAGACGCCTCCTGCTGCATATAATAGACGCCTTCTGCTGCATGTAATAGACGCCTCCTGCTGCATATAATAGACGCCTCATGCTGCATGTAATAGATGCCTCATGCTGCATGTAATAGATGCCTCCTGCTGCATGTAATAGATGCCTCCTGCTGCATGTAATAGACTCCTGCTGCATGTAATAGACTCCTGCTGCATGTGATAGACGCCTCCTGCTGCATATAATAGACGCCTTGTGCTGCATGTAATAGACGCCTCCTGCTGCATATAATAGACGCCTCCTGCTGCATATAATAGACGCCTCCTGCTGCATGTAATAGACACCTCCTGCTGCATATAATAATTGCCTCCTGCTGCATGTAATAGACGCCTCCTGCTGCATATAATAGACGCCTCCTGCTGCATATAATAGACGCCTCCTGCTGCATGTAATAGACGCCTCCTGCTGCATATAATAATTGCCTCCTGCTGCATGTAATAGATGCCTCCTGCTGCATGTAATAGACACCTCCTGCTGCATGTAATAGACGCCTCCTGCTGCATGTAATAGACGCCTCCTGTTGCATGTAATAGATGCCTCCTGCTGCATGTAATAGATGCCTCCTGCTGCATGTAATAGATGCCTCCTGCTGCATGTAATAGACGCCTCCTGCTGCATATAATAATTGCCTCCTACTGCATGTAATAGACACCTCCTGCTGCATGTAATAGACGCCTCCTGCTGCATATAATAATTGCCTCCTGCTGCATGTAATAGATGCCTCCTGCTGCATGTAATAGACGCCTCCTGCTGCATATAATAGACGCCTCCTGCTGCATGTAATAGACGCCTCCTGCTGCATATAATAATTGCCTCCTGCTGCATGTAATAGACGCCTCCTGCTGCATGTAATAGACGCCTCCTGCTGCATATAATAATTGCCTCCTGCTGCATGTAATAGACGCCTCCTGCTGCATGTAATAGACGCCTCCTGCTGCATATAATAATTGCCTACTGCTGCATGTAAAAGACGCCTCCTGCTGCATATAATAATTGCCTCCTGCTGCATGTAAAAGACGCCTCCTGCTGCATGTAATAGACGCCTCCTGCTGCATGTAATAGACGCCTCCTGCTGCATATAATAATTGCCTCCTGCTGCATGTAATAATTGCCTCCTGCTGCATGTAATAGACGCCTCCTGCTGCATATAATAGATGCCTCCTGCTGCATGTAATAGACGCCTCATGCTGCATGTAATAGACGCCTCCTGCTGCATGTAATAGACGCCTCATGCTGCATGTAATAGACACCTCCTGCTGCATGTAATAGATGCCTCCTGTTGCATGTAATAGATGCCTCCTGCTGCATGTAATAGACACCTCCTGCTGCATGTAATAGATGCCTCCTGTTGCATGTAATAGATGCCTCCTGCTGCATATAATAGACGCCTCCTGCTGCATGTAATAGACGCCTCCTGCTGCATATAATAATTGCCTCCTGCTGCATGTAATAGATGCCTCCTGCTGCATGTAATAGACACCTCCTGCTGCATGTAATAGACGCCTCCTGCTGCATGTAATAGACGCCTCCTGTTGCATGTAATAGATGCCTCCTGCTGCATGTAATAGATGCCTCCTGCTGCATGTAATAGATGCCTCCTGCTGCATATAATAGACGCCTCCTGCTGCATGTAATAGACGCCTCCTGCTGCATATAATAATTGCCTCCTGCTGCATGTAATAGACGCCTCCTGCTGCATGTAATAGACGCCTCCTGCTGCATATAATAATTGCCTCCTGCTGCATGTAATAGACGCCTCCTGCTGCATGTAATAGACGCCTCCTGCTGCATATAATAATTGCCTCCTGCTGCATGTAATAGACGCCTCCTGCTGCATGTAATAGACGCCTCCTGCTGCATATAATAATTGCCTCCTGCTGCATGTAATAGACGCCTCCTGCTGCATGTAATAGACGCCTCCTGCTGCATATAATAATTGCCTCCTGCTGCATGTAATAGACGCCTCCTGCTGCATATAATAGACGCCTCCTGCTGCATGTAATAGACGCCTCATGCTGCATGTAATAGACGCCTCCTGTTGCATGTAATAGATGCCTCCTGCTGCATATAATAGACGCCTCCTGCTGCATGTAATAGACGCCTCATGCTGCATGTAATAGACGCCTCCTGTTGCATGTAATAGATGCCTCCTGCTGCATATAATAGACGCCTCCTGCTGCATGTAATAGATGCCTCCTGTTGCATGTAATAGATGCCTCCTGCTGCATATAATAGATGCCTCCTGCTGCATGTAATAGACGCCTCCTGCTGCATATAATAATTGCCTCCTGCTGCATGTAATAGATGCCTCCTGCTGCATGTAATAGACACCTCCTGCTGCATGTAATAGACGCCTCCTGCTGCATGTAATAGACGCCTCCTGTTGCATGTAATAGATGCCTCCTGCTGCATGTAATAGATGCCTCCTGCTGCATGTAATAGATGCCTCCTGCTGCATGTAATAGACGCCTCCTGCTGCATATAATAATTGCCTCCTACTGCATGTAATAGACACCTCCTGCTGCATGTAATAGACGCCTCCTGCTGCATGTAATAGACGCCTCCTGCTGCATATAATTGCCTCCTGCTGCATGTAATAGACGCCTCCTGCTGCATGTAATAGACGCCTCCTGCTGCATATAATAGATGCCTCCTGCTGCATGTAATAGACGCCTCCTGCTGCATATAATAATTGCCTCCTGCTGCATGTAATAGACGCCTCCTGCTGCATGTAATAGACGCCTCCTGCTGCATATAATAATTGCCTCCTGCTGCATGTAATAGACGCCTCCTGCTGCATATAATAATTGCCTCCTGCTGCATGTAATAGACGCCTCCTGCTGCATGTAATAGACGCCTCCTGCTGCATGTAATAGACGCCTCCTGCTGCATATAATAATTGCCTCCTGCTGCATGTAATAGACGCCTCCTGCTGCATATAATAGACGCCTCCTGCTGCATGTAATAGACGCCTCATGCTGCATGTAATAGACGCCTCCTGCTGCATGTAATAGACGCCTTATGCTGCATGTAATAGACACCTCCTGCTGCATGTAATAGATGCCTCCTGTTGCATGTAATAGATGCCTCCTGCTGCATTGGGTATGGATCATTAGGTCACCACAATGTTGGTCGACAGTCATTAGGTCAACCCCATTAGGTTGACATGCATTTAGGTCAACATGAGTCTAGGTCGACATGGGTTAAGTTGACAGCGTCATTAGGTCAACAGGGTCATTAGGTCGACATGGGTTAGGTCGAGAGTCAAAAGGTCAACGATGAAGAGTTGGTGACAAAATCAGCGTAACTTGTACCATAAAAAGTTGCCAGCAAAGTGAGTGTTTTATGCTCATATGCCTGTGTGTCTGCCTTATGCCAGGTACTTGGCATGTACACTCACATCTGTCTTGCAGCGATTTGTATACCATTTAATTAATGTGCCACAAACGCTTTCACTACTAGACATTAATTAAACTGCGATAACTTCTGTAATACAGCAGAAATATCTCTGCATCTTGTGCATGTAATAACATAAAAGCCTTGTGCGTAATCTCGCGTACAACATCAGAACTAATGCCTACGAGGCAGAGATGATAAGTGATTCGCTAGGCTGGCATCCCGTCATCTACTATGTGTACCCGCAAAATACAAAGCTTTATAGCCACATACTGTATCCAGCCCGTGTCTGCATCTCTATACAACTGCACAAAACAGGTCCTGGCTTTACTTGTTGTAAGTTACAATGCCTCTGTCTTGGCCCATTATGTCCACCTACTGTAGACACGTAAATGCGTAAGTCAGTAAGCAGCATGAGTGCAGGCAGGTGTAAGCGGCAGGAGTGCAGGCAGGTGTAAGCGGCAGGAGTGCAGGCAGGCGTAAGGGGCAGGAGTGCCAGCAGGTGTAAGTGGCAGTAGTGCCAGCAGGTGTAAGCGGCAGGAGTGCAGGCAGGTGTAAGCGGCATGAGTGCAGGCAGGTGTAAGGGGTAGGAGTGCAGGCAGGTGTAAGGGGCAGGAGTGCAGGCAGGTGTAAGTGGCAGGAGTTACAAGCAGGTGTAAGTGGCAGTAGTGCCAGCAGGTGTAAGCGGCAGGAGAGCAGGCTGGTGTAAGTGGCAGGAGTGCAGGCAGGTGTAAGTGGCAGGAGTGCAGGCAGGTGTAAGCAGCAGGAGTGCAGGTAGGTGTAAGGGGCAGGAGTGCAGGCAGGTGTAAGCGGCAGGAGTGCAGGCAGGTGTAAGTGGCAGGAGTGCAGGCAGGTGTAAGGGGCAGGAGTGCAGGCAGGTGTAAGCGACAGGAGTGCAGGCAGGTGTAAGTGGCAGGAGTGCAGGCAGGTGTAAGTGGCAGAAGTGCAGGCAGGTGTAAGGGGCAGGAGTGCAGGCAGGTGTAAGTGGCAGGAGTTACAAGCAGGTGTAAGTGGCAAGTGTGCAGGCAGGTGTAAGGGGCAGGAGTGCAGGCAGGTGTAAGTGGCAGTAGTGCCAGCAGGTGTAAGTGGCAGGAGTGCAGGCAGGTGTAAGTGGCAGGAGTGCCGGCAGGTGTAAGTGGCAGTAGTGCCGGCAGGTGTAAGTAGCAGGAGTGCAGGCAGGTGTAAGTGGCAGGAGTGCAGGCAGGTGTAAGCGGCAGGAGTGCCGGCAGGTGTAAGCGGCAGGAGTGCAGGCAGGTGTAAGCGGCAGGAGTGCAGGCAGGTGTAAGCGGCAGGAGTGCAGGCAGGTGTAAGGGGCAGGAGTGCAGGCAGGTGTAAGTGGAAGGAGTGCCGGTAGGTGTAAGTGACAGGAGTCCAGGCAGGTTTAAGTGGCAGGAGTTGCAGGTACAGTAGGAGTGCTGGCAGGTGTAAGCGGCAGGAGTGCAGGCAGGTGTAAGGGGCAGGAGTGCAGGCAGGTGTAAGTGGAAGGAGTGCCGGCAGGTGTAAGTGACAGGAGTGCAGGCAGGTTTAAGTGGCAGGAGTTGCAGGTACAGTAGGAGTGCTGGCAGGTGTAAGCGGCAGGAGTGCAGGCAGGTGTAAGGGGCAGGAGTGCAGGCAGGTGTAAGTGGAAGGAGTGCCGGTAGGTGTAAGTGACAGGAGTGCAGGCAGGTTTAAGTGGCAGGAGTTGCAGGTACAGTAGGAGTGCTGGCAGGTGTCAGTGGCAGGAGTGCCGGCAGGTGTCAGTGGCAGGAGTTGCAGGCAGGTGTAAGTGGCAGGAGTTGCAGGCAGGTGTAAGTGGCAGGAGTGCCAGCAGGTGTCAGTGGCAGGAGTTGCAGGCAGGTGTCAGTGGCAGGAGTTGCAGGCAGGTGTAAGTGGCAGGAGTGCCAGCAGGTGTAAGTGGCAGGAGTTACAGGCAGGTCTAAGCGGCAGGAGTGTAGGCAGGTGCAATGTCTACTGACTCTGTACTACACATCCCATGACTCCACAGCACATCATCACCTGACTCCGCACTGCACCATCATATGACTCCGCAGAGCACCGTCTCCTGACTCCACAGTATAGCATCACCTGACTCCCCCGAAAAGGGGGCGCTGATGTCACATGACGTCAGTGTCCACCCCCTTTTAGCTGATCTGCTGTTTAAACAAAAGTCAGTTTAGTGACCATTGAATGATCTCTCTCCCCTTTGGCTGCATGCGAGTTTACACATCCCCTCGCATGCTAGCAAGAGGATGCAGGCTGTAGGGGGGGAGGGGCTGTCATTCGTCGGGGGCGGCGCTGACCTGTTCAGTGGCAAACGCAGGATTTTCAGAAGGGGGTTTCCAGAGGGGCGGAGCAAAGCACAGAGATAGACACTTAGGTATTATAGATAGACCAAATGTATATTAATAACACACACACACAACACACACACATATATATATATATATATATATATATATATATATATACACACACACACATACATACATACATACATACATATATATACATACAGGGGCGCCAACAGCCGTGTAGACCCCTGGGCACCCTGGGCATAGCAATGTATTGGGGCACCTACCGATCCTCCAGCGGTAGGGGTGGGTGAAGCTTTGATGTCCCCCACGTGGTAGGGGGTATTATATCACCCGCTCAGCATGTAGCGCCTGGATCAGTAATTTCCACAAATTACCCCTTTACTGCACAGATGGTGGGAGATGGGGTGGGAGAAGGGGGCCTTGGGCTGAATGAAGGGGCCCTGATACATAACTTCCAGGGTGGTAGAGGATGTTTAATACGCAGAGGAGGGGTGTATAGTGGAGTGGGCTTATTATTCATAATTTTCTGGTGGGAGGACAGCTTGCTTGACTGCAGATATCTCCAGTTTCCAGAAATAGATTTCTTAGATTTTAATGGAATTAAAAACTAGAGAATCCCACCTACCAAATGGTATTGGGGACTATGGGATCAGAGTTCAGGAGGCAGAGCAATCTGCCAACGAGTATATAAAACTACATACCAGGTGTGTGGAGCTGGAGCAGTAACCAGCTGCTGGAAGGCTGATATCTCTGGTTCTGGGAAAAGTAGAGACAAGCTACTAGTGTCCATCAAAGGTTGAGAGTCCCAGCTTTTGGAATTTACCCTCAGAAAAACTGTAAGTCAGACAGAACCTGAAATATCTGACTGGGAAGAGCAATTAACAGGCTTGGATGGGGACCACTGCTTTGAAGTCAGATATCTCCGGTTTGCAAGGGCCGATTTTTAAAATTCTTGTACCCATGGAAAGAGGGGACCCTCAGCTTTCAGGCTAGAGCCCTTAGACTCCTGGGGGGGTTTCTGGGTACTCAGAAACCCCCCCTGCGTGCGCTACTGCTGTTTGCTAGGCGGCAAATATATGCAGCCTAGCGAACAGGTCTGAAACAGGCCCCTGTATGTATTAAATCTCTGTGATTTTTTTCTAGAGTTTTTGCTCTCAGTATTTTCTTCCTAAGTTTTGCTCTTTGCATGTTGACCTGGACTTAAACCAGCGGGCCTGGCGCCCCCACTAAAACTTACAGCGGCAGCGGCACACATACACAAATTTGGATGATTATCTCAGCGCCACAATGAGACTATTGCATTTTTCTATAGTCTCTCATGCTGGGTAACAGAATATGTCATCCCCTGCAAATGGAAACTGTCATCACCTGTAGACGCGCCATTACAAGAAATAATGTTCCCGAATAAATGTAATTTTCCGTGTTAGCGTGTTCTTCCATCAAACTGATTATTGCTAACGGGTGAAATGAGCTAGGTGAGTAACACACCATGGACACAGGGATTGTGTGCTACTAATCAGATCGCTTTTACAATGTGGCACACCTGGGAAGGCTCCTGAGCTTGTTGGGACCTTGCTATACCCTTTACCTGAAATAGGCAGGACATAGAGGAAATTGGACATGATTTTGGTCAGATGTAGGTAAAACTGGGATCAGGTGGATCGGGTGTGGTTGGTCTGAATTATACCGCTTTCAGACCGCAAATGCAGGGTCGTACCGGGACTTTGAAATGGTTCAGTTCCAGTGCGGAGGTATGCAGTGAATTGTTTGGTCAAAATTCAGTGATGTCACTGCTGCTAGAAAAAAATATGTCAGCATTGCCCTCGCTGGTGATGTCAGCAACATATTGGGTACACACTGGATGATCCTTGGTATGTCAGCCCAATCATCCAGATTATGCGGACGGCTGGAACTGTTCTAGGAAGTGTCATGAGAGTGCAAGCAGCTGATTGGTTATCCTGCCTTATCACTGCTTCATACATTTACCCCAGTATATTCAATCTTCCTCTAGGTTAGTTTATAGATGTATACTGTGCAGTATTACTGTGTGCTGTAATGTCTTATCAATTAACGTCTTTATACATTGCATTCGAGTTGAGTCGAGTATCCCTTATCCGAAATGCTCGGGACCACGAGCATTTTGGATAAGGGATTATTCTGGATTTCAGAATTTCTTTTTTTCATATTCACCTCATCCCCTGGTGTCCACGGCGAACATAGTATTTGTCTTCAGCAGCATCTCCCGTTCCAAGGGTGCATTGCGCCGGTGTGCCGGTGATGTCACCTGCTCACTGGCGAAATGCATCCTTGGGACTGGGGATGCCACCGTTTACATCAGGGGATGAGGTGAGTATGAAAAAAGGAGTGGGGGGGGGGGATCAACAACAAAAACACCCCGACTCCTACAGTTTTCGGAATATTTCGGATTTGGGATATCCAGATAAGGGATAACCAACCTGTACTACATTCCCTGTCATGTTATTATATTTCATTGAGTAAAATGCTATAATGAAACAAATTTCCAAAAAAATAACTATTTGTGATGAACCATAAATTTGTAACATTATTTGTCAATTTTCAGAAATGTTGGAGTAAGATGGGAGTTTTATTGAAGATAGGATTTAGCTCAAAGCAACCAATCAGAATCTACTTTTTATTTAGCACCTTCTAGAATATAATAGAAGGTATCTGACTGGTTGCCCATAGCAACAACATCCCATCTTCAATAGAATTCCCATCTTAGTAAATAAACCCCGTTATGTGAAGGGATCAATGAAATTTTGGAGAAAAACAGTAGTTCTAACGGTCATAAATGTAAGTGAGAGAAAGCTTAAGATTACATGAAGATGAAAGCCTGGAAGCATGGATAAAAGATAGACCGGGGATAAAGCGTTCACAAGGGGAAGATGCTCGGATGTAATATTAAGTAGCATATTGTTACCATATATTGGAGGGTGAGGATTTCTTCCCTTTGAAACCATTGATTGTTCCTGCACTTAGCGGTTCCGATGGAAGCGCTTGTTAGTAACTTTGCTCACACACAATCATGAACTTCCAATGCAGAGAATTATGAGAAATTCAACTATTAAACAAATTGTTGTCTATTTGTTGCAAAGAGGTGTAACCTTGGAAATTGCACAAATAGAGAGTGAATCAGAGGTAGGGGGCAAATAAAGATAGGATGGATCTGGTTAATGGTACAGGCAGTGGCGGGTCCAGAGGCGGGGCCGCAGCGCTGTTAAAAATTGAAATAGAGGAGCCGCACCGACTGTCATGCCAAACCCTGCCAAACATCACCGGACGGTGTTCACTGGCAGTTGTTGTAGTTCCGTTATTTGAAGTTTGGATGCAGCGACTTCCTCTGGACCCGCCACCGGTGGTTATAGGTATTTGGGTTGCTGGTTCATCTTCTCCTTTGTTAAAGCCAGCCTTTACACCATTGTAGCCTCTAGAACAGGGCTGGGCAACACCGGCCCTCCAGATGTTACTGAACTACACATCCCAGCATGCCTTGCATCAGTTTCAGCATGGCCACATAGCAAAACTAATGCAAAGCATCCTGGGATGTGTAGTTCATTAACATCTGGAGGGCCGGTGTTACCCAGCCCTGCTCTAGAATATATTTTGTGCAGCTTTGTAATACATTATTTTCTCTATAATACATCAGTTTCCAGCCCGTCAAAATGATGGAACCGGGTAACAGTAATGTCAGCGCCTGCATCTGTGCAAATCATCCATTTGCGGGTGCGGGTGATTGCAGGTGCGGGTGATTGCAGGTATGAGGGTGCAAGGGGGGGGGGGCAGCACTGCGGGTGGCGCTTAGTGCACACGCACCGCTGTGAATTTCACAGCATTGCGTGTGAACCAGAATAGGGTCCTCGTGTATTATTGTATGTGATCCTGCTGGGCGGTAGTATATGGCCCCCTTCAAAATGTAATTTTATATGTATTACATACAGTAATTTGGGTTTTTGGCTGCGTTGTGCAGTACCTCACTATACCCTGAAGATGGCGCTTACAGAACCTTTTTTTTTACTAGTGTTCTTTGTAAATCAAACCTCTGTAAATCCGTTGGGCAACATTTAGGGCCTTATTCTAGTTCACTCTTTCTGACAAAATCCTTCTTAGATGGACAAAACCATGTGCACTGCAGGGGGGGGGGGGGGGGCAGATGTAAAATGTGCAGAAAGAATTAGATTTGGGTGAGTTATATTGTTTCTGTGCAGGGTAAATACTGGCTGCTTTATTTTTACACTGCAATATAGATCTCACTTTAAGGTAAAACCCCACCCAAATCTAATTCTCTCTGCACAAATAGCATCTGCCCCACCTGCAGTGCACATGGTTTTGTCCATCTAAGAAGGTATTTGTCAGAAAGAGTGAACTAGAATAACCCCCTTAATGAGGTGCAATTTTTTGTCTTTTTTTTTTTTTTTGCTAATTACGAATTAGCATCCCATTAAATTGGCGATTTGTAGACTTTTTATGGTAAAACATCTAAAAAATCCAAAAATTGCATCCTACTAAATGTCACCCAGTGTTATAAAACTGCAACTATGGAATAAAAAGCAATCAGTCACGTGCTGTGTATAATTTATCTGTTGTAGCCTTGAAAAATCAGAGAGAGAATTTGATTGGTTGCCATGGGCAACACCACCTTTTCATTTTAAGAAGCTTTAGTAAATAATTTACCTCACGACTGAATGGAGTTTTGTGTCTTGACAACTCACAAAGTCAGACATACATACGACTGTAACATTTTGTCCGAGGGATGAATCAGCACTGAGAATGGTCGCTGTAACCACACAATGTTTATTGGATATTATATAACAACTGTGCCAAGGGATGGAAAGAACAGAGAAACATTAGAACTTAATGCAAGCAGAACAACTAGCTATTTTGGAGGAATTCATTTGGGGTTTTACAACGTCTTGTTCCACGGACTGCATTATATCGCTCTCACTGGCGATAATGTGTTTTACCAGGCACCTCGAGGCCTCGTCGATGTTTATATTTTCCTGGAGAAAAAAAAAAGGAAATAAAGAGGCCATTAAAATGAGAAGAAAGTAATAAGGTACGACATGCCGTACTTATGTAATATCTGGGCTCACGTTTTTCTTATGAGACCACGTGCGCTCGCCACGCTTCGGGCACGGTAGCTCGCTGCGCTCGCCACACTATATAAAATCAACTCCATGCGTAGTTGGATAGTAGGGCTATGAAAAAATGGGGTGCATTTAACATGGGAGCGCAGATAATACATAAGTACCGTATTTGCTATGATACAACTTCCCACATTATATACTGTAGATTTCACACACACATTCATAGATCATTGTAAGAAAATTGATATGGAAATTAAATCCTTTTTGTACCACATGGAGACTATGAAGAGCTTTCTCTTATCCAGTTACAATACCCTTTATGAAATAACATATTTCACTATATAGTGCCATACCCAGGATTCAAGCTCATAACCTGTTGCATTCCACTTTAACACCCTACCCATTGAGCATAAGAACTATGAAATTTCTAACTATATGAAGCTAATTGTACTTTGTAAAAAAAATAATTTGCAGTGCAATTGAGCAGATTTATGTAGTACGTAGCCGCACATCCAATCGCGTGCAGCCATACCATACTTGCCTACCCTTCCGAAAAGGTCAGGAGGCTCCTAAAAATCGAATCCCCCTCCCGGCCCCTGGGAAGGTGATCAAGCCTCCCTGCAACCCCTGGAGCCACTAGTTGAAATGCCGGGATTTGCAGCTCTTCGGGGAGGGGGGAGGGATTAAAATGATGCAATTTGCATAATTTCGTCTCTCTCCAGGAGAAGCTTTTCGGGGGGGGGGGGGGGGGCTTACTGTGATTAGGCCTGCACCCTTTTCTACAAATACCGGGATTCCTGAGTCTTTGGAGAGGGTAGGTACTAAATTACACGATTAGCTTCATTTTAGCCCCGCCCCCTCCCCAAAGAGCTGCAAATGCCGGTATATGACCGGCAGAGGGAGGTTGTGCAGGAGTTGATGCGGGGCCCCGCTGAATGCGGGAGGCTTGTCCACTCTTCTTGGGGGCCAGGAGGGGGACACGATATTTGGGACCCTCCCGGCCATTCCGGGAGTGTAGATAAATATGTAGTAAATTTACCTCGAAGATGGCAGGTAAGAAACAAGCAATGCAACCAGTGGCGTTTTTACCTATGGGCTGCAGGGCTAACCCCCCCCCCCCCCCCCCAGGTCAAATCCGCCACTGTGAGACTGCACTGGCTTCACTGTGACTGGCAGCGAGTACCTATTGGAAGTCCGACCTGCCAGTCACCAAGGCAGTCCCATTGGGAGGTGTTGCCCCCCTCCGGGATGCCTCTCTCTGCACAGCTGTGGGGCAGCCCCTAAAACGAGTTCTGTGCATGCGCAGTACCATGGACGATACTGCGCATTTGCCATATACGGTACTGTCAATACATTACTATGAGTCTGCTCCCAAAGCAGCCTCATAGAGGCTGGGGCCAGCGCATGTGCACTACCGAAGAGGCTACTGCGCATGCGCCAGTCCCATGACGGTGATCGGGACAAGAAGATGGAGTTGGAGGTGGCGGGACCAGCAGCGGCACCGGAGGGGGGGGGGGGAACCCCGGCAGCCCCCCTCCTTCGACAAGGTAAGAGCCGCCACTGAATGCAACATCAATAGATTTACACTATAAGTATACTTTCACCCTTATTGGAATTTATAACAACATAACGGTTATTTTATAAGCCCATCGTAGACAGTAAAGTTACATCTTCCCAGAAGTACAGTACAGTACATGTTCTGCACAGTGTCAAATCTAGTGACGGGGAACGAGGGAAAGTAACAAATGAATCTGTTTCCTCGCTCGCCTGTGAGTAATAACCATTGCTGGATATAGCTCAAGTCCTGAAAACTATTAATAAATCACAAGAGGGCATATTGAGGCTGGGTGCCCAGATTCCACAGCTATATAACATCATTTTCAGAGCGGTGTGAAAGTCTAATCAGGGGAAAGAGCCAATCGGAGAGCAGGCCCATCACAGCGGGTTACCCGGCTAACAGGAGATTAGGAATGCACAGAGGAAAATATTTTTAGCTTCTGAAACATCACAAGGGTTTAGGTAGACCTCAGCGATTAAAGCAGGGATGCCTCGGTTCCCACTGCCTTTGTGCCGAGCGGTTTCACACATCTTATACATTTGTTTAGTAGTAACTTGTGCGACCTAGTTTCTCACAAGTATTCTGGGGCCAGTGTAATATTAGGTCAATCCAGTACATTCCCCTTTAGTATACATCATACATGTATTCAGCAATCTCCCTCTCTCCCTCATTAGTCTAGCAATCTCCCTCATGTCACCTAGCCCACATTACACTGTTACATCATAGTTGCCTACCCTCCTTCATTCTACAGGAGACACCCTGACATAGCAGCAATCTCCCTCTCTCCCTCATTAGTCTAGCAATCTCCCTCATGTCACCTAGCCCACATTACACTGTTACATCATAGTTACCTCCCCTCCTGCATTCTGCAGGAGACTCCCTGACATAGCAGCAATCTCCCTCTCTCCCTCATTAATCTAGCAATCTCCCTCATGTCACCTAGCCCACATTACACTGTTACATCATAGTTACCTCCCCTACTGCTTTCTGCAGGAGACTCCCTGACATAGCAGCAATCTCCCTCTCTCCCTCATTAATCTAGCAATCTCCCTCATGTCACCTAGCCCACATTACACTGTTACATCATAGTTACCTACCCTCCTGTATTCTGCAGGAGATTCCCTGAAATAACAGCAATCTCCCTCTCTCCCTCATTAGTCTAGCAATCTCCCTCATGTCACCTAGCCTACATTACACTGTTACATCATAGTTACCTCCCCTACTGCTTTCTGCAGGAGATTCCCTGACATAACAGCAATCTCCCTCTCTCCCTCATTAATCTAGCAATCTCCCTCATGTCACCTAGCCCACATTACACTGTTACATCATAGTTACCTAACCTCCTGTATTCTGCAGGAGATTCCCTGAAATAACAGCAATCTCCCTCTCTCCCTCATTAGTCTAGCAATCTCCCTCATGTCACCTAGCCTACATTACACAGTTACATCATAGTTACCTCCCCTCCTGCATTCAATAGGAGACTCCCTGACATAGCAGAAATCTCCCTCTCTCCCTCATTAGTCTAGCAATCTCCCTCATGTCACCTAGCCAACATTACACTGTTACATCACAGTTACCTCCCCTCCTGCATTCTGCAGGAGACTCCCTGACATAGCAGCAATCTCCCTCTCTCCCTCATTAATCTAGCAATCTCCCTCATGTCACCTAGCCCACATTACACTGTTACATCATAGTTACCTCCCCTACTGCTTTCTGCAGGAGACTCCCTGACATAGCAGCAATCTCCCTCTCTCCCTCATTAATCTAGCAATCTCCCTCATGTCACCTAGCCCACATTACACTGTTACATCATAGTTACCTCCCCTCCTGCATTCTGCAGGAGACTCCCTGACATAGCAGCAATCTCCCTCTCTCCCTCATTAGTCTAGCAATCTCCCTCATGTCACCTAGCCTACATTACACTGTTACATCATAGTTACCTCCCCTACTGCTTTCTGCAGGAGACTCCCTGACATAGCAGCAATCTCCCTCTCTCCCTCATTAATCTAGCAATCTCCCTCATGTCACCTAGCCCACATTACACTGTTACATCATAGTTACCTACCCTCCTGTATTCTGCAGGAGATTCCCTGAAATAACAGCAATCTCCCTCTCTCCCTCATTAGTCTAGCAATCTCCCTCATGTCACCTAGCCTACATTACACAGTTACATCATAGTTACCTCCCCTCCTGCATTCAATAGGAGACTCCCTGACATAGCAGAAATCTCCCTCTCTCCCTCATTAGTCTAGCAATCTCCCTCATGTCACCTAGCCAACATTACACTGTACATCACAGTTACCTCCCCTCCTGCATTCTGCAGGAGACTCCCTGACATAGCAGCAATCTCCCTCTCTCCCTCATTAGTCTAGCAATCTCCTTCATGTAACCTAGCCCACATTACACTGTTACATCACAGTTACCTACCCTCCTGCATTCTGCAGGAGACTCCCTGACATAGGCTAATGAGGGAGATTGCTGCTATGTCAGGGAGTCTCCTGTAGAATGAAGGAGGGGAGGTAACTGTGATGTAACAGTGTAATGTGGGCTAGGTGACATGAGGTGAGATTGATAGGCTAATGAGGGAGAGAGGGAGATTGCTGCTATCAATCTCCCTCATGTCACCTAGCCCACATTACACTGTTACATTACAGTTACCTACCCTCCTTCATTCTACAGGAGACACCCTGCCATAGCAGCAATCTCCCTCTCTCCCTCATTAGTCTAGCAATCTCTCTCATGTCACCTAGCCCACATTACACTGTTACATCATAGTTGCCTACCCTCCTTCCTTCTACAGGAGACACCCTGACATAGCAGCAATCTCCCTCTCTCCCTCATTAATCTAGCAATCTCCCTCATGTCACCTAGCCCACATTACACTGTTACATCATAGTTACCTACCCTCCTGTATTCTGCAGGAGATTCCCTGAAATAACAGCAATCTCCCTCTCTCCCTCATTAGTCTAGCAATCTCCCTCATGTCACCTAGCCTACATTACACTGTTACATCATAGTTACCTCCCCTACTGCTTTCTGCAGGAGACTCCCTGACATAGCAGCAATCTCCCTCTCTCCCTCATTAATCTAGCAATCTCCCTCATGTCACCTAGCCCACATTACACTGTTACATCATAGTTACCTACCCTCCTGTATTCTGCAGGAGATTCCCTGAAATAACAGCAATCTCCCTCTCTCCCTCATTAGTCTAGCAATCTCCCTCATGTCACCTAGCCTACATTACACAGTTACATCATAGTTACCTCCCCTCCTGCATTCAATAGGAGACTCCCTGACATAGCAGAAATCTCCCTCTCTCCCTCATTAGTCTAGCAATCTCCGTCATGTCACCTAGCCACATTACACTGTTACATCATAGTTTCCTACCCTCCTTCATTCTACAGGAGACACCCTGACATAGCAGCAATCTCCCTCTCTCCCTCATTAGTCTAGCAATCTCCCTCATGTCACCTAGCCCACATTACACTGTTACATCATAGTTTCCTACCCTCCTTCATTCTACAGGAGACACCCTGACATAGCAGCAATCCCCCTCTCTCCCTCATTAGTCTAGCAATCTCCCTCATGTCACCTAGCTCACATAACACTGTTACATCCCAGTTACCTCCCCTCCTGCATTCTGCAGGAGACTCCCTGACATGGAAGTAATCTCCCTGTATCCCTCATTAGTCTAGCAATCTCCCTCATGTCACCTAGCCCACATTACACTGTTAAATTTTTCGGGAAAAAAGGAATGAGCGATAGATACATTTACTTTGAATCATCAGCCCCTATTTCTCAGCACTTTACCCATACTTGCCTACCTGACCCTCTCCATGAGGGAGAAAATGCTCTGTTCCTGGACTTCCCTGGTAATGTATGATTGCCATCACCTGTGGTGAAACCCCTTTCTTATCAATTACCTAGCTCCCCACAGGTGATGGCAATCCTACATTACCAGGGAAGTCCAGGAACAGAGCATTTTCTCCCTCATGGAGAGGGTCAGGTAGGCAAGTATGACTTTACCAAGTATAGTAACTCTTACTGACTGCTGTGGGGCATCATCTACATTTGTATAGAAGTCATTTTAAAAAGATTCCTCTCAGATATAGCAGTACTCACCCACACTTCTAGATGTTCTCTTTTCACAATCTCTCCATAAATGGAACTAGACACGCCCTTTGGGTGGAACATAACACGCCCCTTCAATGGGACGCTGTGCAAAATTCTATTACCAACTATAATCTCCCTGAAAGTAGTTTTCAAAAGTAGGCAAGTATGCTACACAGATGCCTCAGATCAGGAGTGGCCGAAGCAGTCCTTTTTGAGTGCACATGTTTGAAAATGACAGTTATTAATGACTGCTCCAGCTACAGTAGGTGGTCTAGAAAACGTGAGCTGTTGGCAGATCTCGAGGACCGGCTTGACGGGACCACGGACCCTCACACGTGCTGGGACCCTCCTGGTGTCTCTGATCTACGGACGCCCTGTGCAGAAAGCAGGCGGGCAGCTGACATCCACTGATGTCACCTGCCCGCGTCACTGGGCTATTTACCTGGGAACACCCATGAAACTCTGGGCATTCCCATGGGCTATGCCCCCTTCCTCCGCCCCCTGGCAGCTCCGCCAGGTGCGAGTGGTGCGGCGAACATGTAGTTCGCCGTGCCCACTCGCACCCTGCATTTGCACATGTGCAGACACAAAACTTCGGTCCCCCGTGCGATCTAGCGGGGGGGACCGATTACAGTACAATAACTCCCATAGTGTAACACACGTGCAAACGCACTAGAAAAAAAACACTCAGTTCCATGGACATTTGTCTTGCGTGCAGCACTGAATTAGGGCCATAGAGAAGTGTGGTGACACCCGGTGTGCGCTCTGCATTGTCGCCGGAGGTGGGTGCGTCAGCCGGAAAAGAGAGTGTGGCCTATTTGAAAGGGGGTGTGGCCTCCCAGAAAGCCCATTTTCGGCACTCCAGGGGCGTGGCCAGAATCCTTGAAAATGCTGGATGCTCCTGAAGACAAGACTGTCTTTAGTGGTGGCACTTTTGAGAGTGACACCCTGCGGGGCCACAGCACCCAGTTGGTGCAGCCACTGGACTTTAACTACTGACACATACTGTAGATCTCAATAATACAGAGGTTTCCCGGCTGGTAGTTTAGCCAGACTGCTCGGTTCTAGATCATGTTATCTTCTGTCTTACACTGTAAATACTGAGCCGGTAAACACTTCATTCCATTTATGTAACAGACAATCGCTGGCATTTCTATAGCAATCGTTATTTCCAAGGTCAGCCTGACGAAAGGCCTCATTGGCAAACAATTGTGGAGCGATTTAGTGGGACTATAAACTTACAACAATCAGGGCAATGGTGGAGGGATCAATGGCGCGCTGAGTCTGACGAACGCTCAGACTTTATTTATTGGTGGCCTAAGCTGTACGTGATTATATCGCCTTCAGGTTTTAATAGGTGCATAAAAGTCTATGGACTGGGGCAGATTAAGGTCACATTCACACTCTTTCAGCATTGATTTACTCTCCGCGGCACCATCCACAGCTGACAGTAATCCTCTTGGACAATAAGTTGTATCGTACAATGCTCATTAGTGATCTAATGACAAGCCTAGGCTTAGGGAGCTGGGGATGCTGGTACCTGTAGTTCCTGGACAGAAGGAACGTTATGGGCTGCCTACTTCTGTATCAGCTAATAGTCTATGCAGTGGCGTAACTATAGCTCCGCAGCCCCCGCGGTGGCGGGGGGGTGCAGAGAAATTGGGGGCGCCGCTGGGGGGGCTGCGGGGCTATAGTTACCCGCGGTCTGCGTCTCGCCCGGCTCTCTGTCGGGACCTTCCTGACGTCACGGTCCCGGCCGGCTCCTGCTGCAATGAAAACTGACAATTAGAAAATGGCTGCCCCCATACTGCAGACAGTTTTCTATCTGCAGTATGGGGGCAGCCATTTTCTAAGAGTCCGTTTTCATTGTAGCAGCAGGAGCCGGCCGGGACCGTGACGTCAGGAAGGTCCCGACAGAGAGCCGGGCGAGAGTCGGACGCAGACCGCAGGTAAGAAGGGGGGGCAGGTTAGGTGGGGGGCGCCGAATAAACGTGCGGCGGGGGGCGATAAATAGTTAGTTACGCCCCTGAGTCTATTTGTACTGATTGCAGTACAAATTTGTTCTCAAAATGGGCAAAACCATCTGCACTGCAGGTGGGGCAGATGTAACAGGGGCAGAGAGAGTTAGATTTGGGTGGGGTGTGTTGAAACTGAATTCTAAATTGCAGTGTAAACATACTGCAGCCAGTATATACCCTGCACAGAAACAAAATAACTTACACAAATCGAATTCTCTCTGCACGTGTTACATCTGCTCCACCTGCAGTGCACATGGTTTTGTCCATTTGAGAAGGAATGTGCCTTTGTGAGTGAACCAGAATAAGGGCCAATATCTGCTGCAAAGAATAACAATGTGATAGTATTGGCAAATATTGTATCATTTACTGTGGTTCCTGTAAATTCATTTTATATATTCCAGTTCTACCTCTATGGTGTGCCCACAAAATGAGTGGGCGCACCCATAGAAACACTGGGCTTACCCCTGCAAATGCAGGCGTGTCCATGCCTGCATGGGACGGGCAGCTGATGTCACATGAATCAGTCTGAATGAGGCCTAATGTTACCTGTTCTCCCCTGTCCTCTCCATTGCTGTACTTTCACATGTAACCGAAGGAGTAATTCAGGTGCGGTTGCACCTATGATATAATCAGTGGTGACTCCAGAGTGGGTGTGGCTACAAATGGGGAGCCACACCCACTGCCAGCGAGTTAGTTTGGAATGCCAGTTGGTGCAAATCTCCTATTTGAATTTTGAACTGTGCTGCAGCCCCTCCTCTGGAGCCTACCATGAATATAATGCGCAAAGTATCGATGTTCAGTATTTTGCGCAGGAGTCAGGACCCATTCTGCACATGTGAGAACAGGTCTTGCAACATCGGGAGCAGAAATGCAGCAGAATGAGTCTGCTGTTGTTCTGGGGATGGAAAGAGGGGGTGTCAGCCTCTGTTTGGGAAAACAGAGATGTGCTACCACCATTTAGGGGATGTGAAGACATCAGGGATCTCCACTGTTGGATGCATCACCATACAGCGCTATCACAGCGCAAATCTAACTGCGCCGAATTGACCCCTTAAATGACTCCCTGCCATTTCCAAAATCTCGGGTTACCAATACCATCTTCCCTTCTCCCAAAGTCACCAGCTACTCTCATTATCGCCACAATTCCATTAGTGCTCCCAGGCCTACTGCCGAAGTGCTACACTTGATTCATTCATCCAGAATACCATTTATTAAAACACAAGTTACTACCAAAACTTGTCCATCCTCTTAGCACCTCCCACCTCGACTACTACAACAAGAGGTGCAGAAGGAAATTGCAAGGCCGAGTACAAATGAAACAGGGAGGTTCTTCTATGACCCCCTACCTCTATAATATATGTAATTTGGAATTGGTCCAGTGAGATGTCCCTTAGAAAGTGAATTCAGATGGCATCCAATAGTCCTGCTGCAATCTGCAGTGAATCAGAAGCAATTGACAGCCAAGGTCATCAGATCAGGCATCTTCAAGTTGCACCCCATCAGGGGCGGCACCACCACTAGGCAGCCTTAGGCATTTGCCTAGGGCGCCAGCCACTGGAGGGTGGCAGTTTAGAGCTACCCTCCCTCCCTAGATGGAGATGAGCGGCGCTGGTTGCGGCCACAACTCCCTCCTCCACCCCTGGAGCGACTTGGGGCCGCTGCATCACCCCCACCCCCCAGGGAGCGTCGCAGTGACCTACGCCGCATTACCCGGCAAGCCACCCCCCCCTGGAGCGTCATGGCGCCGCATCACCCAGAAAGCCCAGTTTGCCCCGCTCCTGACCGCCCGCCTTTCCATGTAATTAAATGTGTGGGTAGGTCAGTGTGGGATTTACAATGAAAGCAGTAAGGCTGTTTACACACAGGGGTGATTTTGTCTAATATGAGCTGAGCGAGAATATTGCCCGCGATGGGAGTGTGCACCGGCGATATATCGGCAGGTGCACGCTCCTGTTTTCTCCCCCGTAGTGATTGCTGGTCCCAGGAACATGCTCCTGCGACCAGCCGATTTCCACTGCCGGGCTCCCCGGCAGTTTCTTTTTCAACAACGACCATCTCTGGTCACTGATGCAAACGGAACACTGAGCGATATATCGCTCATTGCGAGCGACATATCGCTCAGCGATCTATCCCCCCATGTGTACGGGGCTTAAGACTGACCTTTGTCTCTGATCTCCCGGTCTCACTGCTCCACGCCTGCCGCACTACTTGGTAAGTCATTACACTCAAGGGAGGCTCTAGTGATGAGGGAGATGGGTGGTGCAGCACAGTTCAAAATTCAAATAGGGGAGTCACACCAACTGCCATTCCAACAGACTCACCGGCAGTTTGTGTTTCTCCCCCATTTTTGAAATGTATACTGTGCTTCAGCCCCACCTCTGTCTGGAGCTGCCACTGAATACACTGGTTCCCTTTGTCCACAGAAAATCCAATAATTGACTTTCCCTGACTTCCAAGGCCCTCAACCACCTCAAATACCTTCATACTGTACTGCAATCTTATATCTCAGTCTTGACACTAAAGCTGGGTACACATATATACAATTGTCGGGCTGTTCTTCCGTTCTGGGTCGGACCGCCGTTCAATTGTATATGTGTGTACGCTGTCCCGTACGAGCGATAAACGGCAAAAAACTGTCTTGACCGTCCATACTCGGTCGGTCGACGGTTCTTTGCTGTTTACTTTTAATCCGACAGGACGGCCCCATATCGGAACAAAAGATCAGTGTGTACGCACGTTCGACCGATATGCTGCCATCCTTGCGACTATACTACCAAAGCTGGAACGCCCATGTGGGCGTTCCATAGCTGCATAATCTCTCGGCAGGGTGACTAAAAAAAAAAACGGCGTGGGGTCCCCCCCACAGCCGTAACCAGCACCAGGCTGAAAGAAACGGGGCTGGTATTAAAAAATCAGGAAACCCGACAAATAGGGGTTTCCTGATTTTTTAAAACAAGCCCCAGGTCCGGGGCTGGTTCCCAAAATAAGGGGGACAAAATGACTAGGGGTCCCCCGTTTTTTAAGAACCAGCCCCAGGCCAAACCAGCCAGCAGGGTAATGCCACAGCCGGGGGACACTTATTAGATAAGGTCCCGTGGCCAAAGCATTCAGCCCTCTGACCGGTCAGCCTGGCCAGGGGTCCTGGGGAATAGGGGACCCCCCCCCCCAATAAAGCCCCCCCCCTCCAGGACTTACCTGACCAGGCTGAAGCCTGGTGCTGTCCCCGGTGGACCCGGGCTGATTGATGTGTAAAAAAATAGAAGAAAAACTATTGTCTACTGTGGAACTATTTATTTGTTTTGAGTTTGCTTAGCCTCAGTATTATTTCCTTCGGCATGAAATCCACAATGAGATCTGGCTTATTTGTCCCGTTTGTGGTAAATGTTCGTTCCACAGTCTGCTCTCCTTTAGTAAATACTGATGAGAAGAACTCATTTAACAGTTTTGCTTTTCCTGTATAGGCTTGGGTGTTATTTAGAATTTCTGTTCTACCAGTATAGCGGCACTTTGTCCACTGAGCCCCAATGTCTCAGGCTCCAGCAGGGAGTCCATACCTCCCAACATGACCCATTCCAGGAAAGACACAATACTCTGTTCCTGGAATTCCTTCTTAATTTATGATTGCCACCATCCGCTTTGAACAGGTTAGCTGATAGGAAAGGCATTTCAACATAGGTGATGGCAATCTTAAATTAAGAGGGATGTCCAGGAATAGAGCATTGTGTCCCTCCTGGAAAGGGTCATGTTGGAATACATGCAGAGATGCACACGCTGGTAAAATCCTGTTTGTCATTGGGGCCTTGTTCCAGCCCCTAAAGGCTCCTGCAGAACGGAGTCTTCCCAATAAGATTGCTCTGCCTTTGAGTCTCATGCAATGATGAAGTAATTGGCCTCCAGGACACCTGATCGGTCCCAGCTGACTGAAGTCCTAAATCATGTCCACTGACAGTGATTGAGAGTCCCATGTTGAGACAATCACCAGGACCCAAGTAAGTGGATCAGCAAAGAGCAATCAAACAATAGAAAAGGGATTAAATACAAATTCTCTTGTTGTCAATGGTCAAGCATTAAGAAAGTGCAAGTAATTCTCACACAATAAATTAATAAACAGTCCCAGTTCCTGGTTTGAATCAAATTCAATGGTTTGTGGCCAAATGAAAAACTGAAATTATGTTTTACTGATAAACAACTTAATTGTCCTAACAAATCTCTCTGAACATGTTGGGGGAAATTTACCAAAATGGATTCGTAGAAAAAAGGTGTATTCGTAGGGAGAAATACACCTTTTTTTTACGAATTTGTATTTTCGGGATTTACAATCCCAAAAATACAACAATTCGTAGTCCTAAAGATGGAACATTCGTATTTGTAGTTACAAATACGAATGCCCTACACCATCGATAGGATACGACAGAAATCACCATTCAAAAGAATGGTGATTCCTGATTTACTAAGCAGCCGTACTGATAATACGGCTGCTTAGTGGTGTAAAACACCCACGCAAATACGACAGGAAAATAGAACACCATTTTCCTGTTCTATTTGCGTTTTAGCCTGCACGGATCAGTCAGATCCGTGCAGGCTTCAGTGAAAAAAAATAGAAAAATAAATAATTTTTTTTTAAAAACGGCGTGGGGTCCCCCCCACAGCCGTAACCAGCACCAGGCTGAAGGAGCGGGGGCCGGTAATTAAAAATCAGGGAACCCGACAAATAGGGGTTCCCCGATTTTTAACAACCAGCCCCAGGCTCCAGGTCCGGGGCTGGTCCCCAAAATACGGGGGACAAAATGACTAGGGGTCCCCCGTATTTCAAGAACCAGTCCCAGGCACAACCAGCCGGCAGGGTAATGCCACAGCCGGGGGGAGACTTTTTATGCAAGTCCCCCCGGCCAAAGCATTAACCCTACCGACCAGTCAGCCTGGCCAGGGGCCCTGGGGGAGTGGGGACCCCCCCAATGAAGGGGTCCCCCCCCTCCAGGACTTACCTGACCAGGCTGAAGCCTGGTACTGTCCCCGATGCCCCTGGGCGGTGGGCATCGGGCTGATTCAAGTGTAAAAAATAGAATAATCGGTACTTATGTAGTAACTGGGCTGCCGATTTCTAAATCGGGTCGGATCGGGAGATCGCATCGCATCGCATGCGACCATGCGATTCGATGCGATGCGATGCGATGACCCGATTTTTCCATAGGAATCAATGTTAAAATGGACTGAGTCCATTTTAACATGGAATTCAATGGGAAAAATGGGTCCTTTTCATACCCCTACTATCCAAGTGGGCATGGAGTTGGATATAAACCTGTGGCGAGCGTAGCGAGCCACCGAGCCCGAAGCGTGGCGAGCGAAGCGAGCCCCGCGAGGGGACGAATACCGTCCCCTCGCGGGGCTCGCTTCGCTCGCCACGCTTCGGGCTCGGTGGCTCGCTACGCTCGCCACAGGTTTATATCCAACTCCATGCCCACTTGGATAGTAGGGGTATGAAAAGGACCCATTTTTCCATAGGAATCATTTTAACATTGATTCCTATGGAAAAATCGGGTCATCGCATCCGATATCGGATGCGATGCGATGCGATGCGATATCGCATCGCATCGCATCTGATTGTATGCCTTAACTTAAGGCATACAATCAAAAAATCGGCAGCCCAGTTACTACATAAGTACCGAATAATCTATTGTTTTTTACTGTGGCACTACAAGTGCCAGCAAGCCTCCCCAGCAAGCTGGGACTTGGAGAACCACAAGTCCCAGCCTGCTGGGCATTAAAGGGCCCGCTGGCACTTGTAGTTCTACAGTTAAAAAAATAGTGCACAAAACACACTGACACACTTTTAAAATAAAACTTTATTACATACAAAGCCCACACATACTAATACTTACCTATCTTCTTTCCGTAGGTAGCCCTGATGTCGGCGTCTTCTGGTCCTGTGTCGTCTTCTTCCTCCATGTCGACCGTCGCTGTCGCCGTCCGGATCCGACGAAATCCATAGAGGAAGCTGTGGAAGGAAACCATACTCACCTGTCCCAGCGCGACGTTGTCCAGGTAAGGGTCTTGGCAAAAAAACAAACAGACACCCGAAACCAAGCGGACACGACGGAGACGCACGGTGTTTGTTTACATCGTGCGGCTCCGCCTCCCGAATGCCGCTATTGGCCGCCTTGCGGCCTAGCGGCTCCTGATTGGCCGCTAGGCCGCAAGGCGGCCAATAGCGGCATTCGGGAGGCGGAGCCGCACGATGTAAACAAACACCGTGCGTCTCCGTCGTGTCCGCTTGGTTTCGGGTGTCTGTTTGTTTTTTTGCCAAGACCCTTACCTGGACTACGTCGCGCTGGGACAGGTGAGTATGGTTTCCTTCCACAGCTTCCTCTATGGATTTCGTCGGATCCGGACGGCGACAGCGACGGTCGACATGGAGGAAGAAGACGACACAGGACCAGAAGACGCCGACACAGGACATCAGGGCTACCTACGGAAAGAAGATACTGTAGGTAAGTATTAGTATGTGTGGGCTTTGTATGTAATAAAGTTTTATTTTAAAAGTGTGTCAGTGTGTTTTGTGCACTATTTTTTTAACTGTAGAACTACAAGTGCCAGCGGGCCCTTTAATGCCCAGCAGGCTGGGACTTGTGGTTCTCCAAGTCCCAGCTTGCTGGGGAGGCTTGCTGGCACTTGTAGTGCCACAGTAAAAAACAATAGATTATTCTATTTTTTACACTTGAATCAGCCCGATGCCCACCGCCCAGGGGCATCGGGGACAGTACCAGGCTTCAGCCTGGTCAGGTAAGTCCTGGAGGGGGGGGACCCCTTCATTGGGGGGGTCCCCACTCCCCCAGGGCCCCTGGCCAGGCTGGTCGGTAGGGTTAATGCTTTGGCCGGGGGGACTTGCATAAAAAGTCTCCCCCCGGCTGTGGCATTACCCTGCCGGCTGGTTGTGCCTGGGACTGGTTCTTGAAATACGGGGGACCCCTAGTCATTTTGTCCCCCGTATTTTGGGAACCAGCCCCGGACCTGGAGCCTGGGGCTGGTTGTTAAAAATCGGGGAACCCCTATTTGTCGGGTTCCCTGATTTTTAATTACCGGCCCCGGCTCCTTCAGCCTGGTGCTGGTTTCGGCTGTGGGGGGGACCCCACGCCGGTTTTTTATTTATTTATTTATTTTTTCTATTTTTTTTTACACCTTGCAGCCTGCACGGATCTGACTGATCCGTGCAGACTGCTAGAAATAATTCGTATTAGCGGCCGTATATACGGCTGCTAATACGAATTCCTACGACATCGGAGGGTTACAAAGCAGTCGTATATGACTGTTTTGTAACTGATCCTCCGGAACACGACTTTGCATACGACTTAAACAGTCGTATGCAGTCGTAGGGAAAATACCAATACGAAAAACTAGGTTTTTCATATTGGTAAATTTCCCCCGTTACATCTGCCCAATGATGTGCTTTTTTGATTTGCTAACACAGCTGAAATCAGGGTTGCCTACCTGACCCTCTCCTTCAGGGAGAAAATGCTCTGCTCCTGGACTTCCCTGGTAATGTATGATTGCCATCACCTGTGGGGAGCTAGGTAATTGATAAGAAAGGTGTTTCACCACAGGTGATGGCAACAGGAACTTACCGACTTTCTGGCTGCCCTTTCCGGGAGAGGGCAGCCAGCTCAGGGGGGGGAAGGGGGCCGCCGGGAGTGAAACGGGGCGGGGAGGGGCGGAGCTACTTGTTGGGGGCGTGACCAGAGCGATAACGTCATTTTAGCCACGCCCCCAACGTATAATGCCTTTTTTTTATGGCATTGCACTGTGGTGAGCGGGGCTAAAACGGTGCTATTCGCGTCATTTGACCCTCGGACCCCCCCGCCGAGGGGAGGTCGCGGGTGCCGGCGAGGGGGTCGCGGGAGCCAGGCTGTTTTGCGGGAGGGTTGCCCCTCTTTCCGGGGGGGCCGGGAGGGGGACCCGATTTCCGGGACCCATCCCTGATTTCAGCTGTGTTAGCAAATCAAAAAAGCACATAATTGGGCAGATATTGAGCTGAATCAGGCCCTATATCCGCACCAGACTAATGAATGACCCTGTCCTGCTAAGCTTACACCTCCTCTGCACAAGAACTCTCCAGGAAATTACCAACTCTCAGCAAAGTGCACTTGACAAAATATAAGCTCTCTCCGTACAGTAAATCTCTGCACTGTTATACAACTCTTATACAACTCCCGGGGAAGTGAATGCGTAACTTCAGCCATTCCAGAGAAATAAAGCTCTGACTGCTCACGTACAAATATTTACAGAGAGAACCAGTAACTTATATTCCAGTAACTTATATTTCAATGCTGTAGGAAACGGATAGGCGACACAGGCGGAAATGGCCAGGATTGAACACCGCCCTAAACCTTGAAAAGTAATAAAATGGAGTGACAAATCACCAACCAATCAGACCCTAACTGTAATTGTTTAACTACCCCTCGGAAATCAGACATGAATAACGCAGTGTCTGCAATAGGCACGTAGTGGTTTAAACATCCCATGCTGTGTGTCACCCGTGGGGAGCATGTGACTCAGGGATCCAATAAGGTGTATGGGTCTGGCAGGGTTGGCTGAGATATCAGTAGCAGGAAGGGGAGGAGGCTTCCTCTTCTTCCTGCAGTGTTTTCCCGCCCTCCCTCCCCTTTTGCTTTCTTAGAGGGTGGTCTGTTTCATTGCGTTAGCTGATAGGCGGGAATGAACGGCAGGTTTAATCAAAATAGATGACATTATGTGTTGATGTTAAGTATATCAGGGCCGTAACTAGGGGGGGGCTGGGGGGTTACGCGCACCAGGCGCTGCATGGGGGGGCACTGTCGGGGCCGGGCAGCGGGTGTCCACGGACGGGCAGCGGGGGTCCGGGGATGGGCGTAGCGGCAGCTGGAAGCAAGCTACTCTATTTGCCCGGCGGGAAGCAGATTTTGAAAAGACTTGCCGGATGCTGATTGGCTGAATTCTCTCAGCCAATCAGCGTCCGGCAAGTATTTTCAAAATCAGCAGCGTTTCCGCCGCCAGGCAAATAGCGTAGCTTGCTACAAGTGAAAGCCGCCGCAGCGCTGCACGTCCCCGGACTCTGCTGCCCGTCCCCCCGCTGCCCGGACCGGAACACCCGCTGCCCGGACCCCACTGCCCGTCCCCCGCTGCCCGTCCCCGGAACCCGCTGCACAACAGGTATGTGGGCGCAGGGTTTGCTCATTCTCCGGCGCCAGGGGCAAGGCAGTCATTTGCCCCCCCCCCCAAGTCAGTGGGGAGGGCGACCAAATGACTGCATTGCCCCGGGTGCCGGAAACCCTAGTTTCGGCCCTGCATATATGGCTTGTTTCGGTGCACTCCTCTTTCATTGACTTAGGCCTTCGCTGTATCACCAGTTCGGGGACAGTGACCCCACCCTCCAGTAGGGTGGAGTGGATACAGCTTGTTTGAGTTAGGCCAGTTACGTTGTAGTTTGGGGTGGAGTTTAGTTTATTAGCCATTCTTTCTTGGGCACCATTAGTTAATTAATTAATTTAAATAATCAATCTAGTTTAAAAGTTCGATAAGTAAATCAGTTAACAATTTCTGCCAAACCTATGTCTCCGAGTCGTTATTTCAGGTTTAGTTATATAAGTTAACAACGTGAAATGTTTTAGAGGAACACATAAGATTTGGGATGTTTAAGAACTAGAAGTGAGGGATCAGCAGGAACCAGAGGAAAGGCAAAAGGGCAAAAGGCAGATACATTGTTATTCTGAATACATTGTCATTAGGCAAAAGCCATAAGTTATGGACACTGCCAAGCAGTACCACCAGTATGTACATTATACCACACACAGCACCCCCAGTATGTACATTATGCCACACAGTACCCCCAGTGTGTTCGCTTGACTGCGAGTATACCATACCTCCCAACTGTCACGATTTTAGAGGGACAGTCCCGATTTTCGGGTACTGTCCCGCTGTCCCACCCGCGGCAGGCATTGTCCCGCTGCGGGGGGTGGCAGTTGGGAGACCCCCCAATCTAGTAGAATAGACGCTGTGCGCATGCGCACAGCGTCTATTCTCGTATGAAAATAAGGTCGCGGCTAATTAGCATAAGCCGCGCCCTCATTTGCATACGCCCCGCCCCCTTTTCGGACGCGCGAGTGTCCCTATTTCTTCATGTCAAAAGTTGGGAGGTATGGTATACGCATCCTGATCAAAGGGGTTTACTTTTCTTTCACATTCCATACTTATACAGTATCATTGACTCTGTTTTTCTAGCATTTAACATAGGAAACAAATATTGTTACTGTGTTCTGTTCTTTGTGTAGTTTTGTTTTCAGGGAATGAGTCAGTGCTGGTAGCGAATCTGGAAAGCACACGGATAAAATAATCAGCCTGCTGTTTGGAAACCCTGTGGACACAATGCTAAGTATGTTGCCATCGGCAACCGCATCGATTGTTTCTGGGAAAAGACTTATTGAATGTGATAGAATGTCTCTAACCCATTTCATTCTGGTGGGAAAAGTTAATTTGAGTAAATTGTTACAGACGAGGCGGCTTCGGGCCGGAGTAAACATTCCGAATTCCACCCTGTGCAGCGTTATCATGATCTCACATACTGTTTAATAGGGAACGAACACAACGTTATTAAATTCTGTTATAAACCAGTCAGAATGAAGAATGTTTTCAAAGGTACGTTGACATTATGTGAATTTGGCAGCTTTGCAAGTCATTTAAATGCTGCCCACCACCCGCACGAATGCCCACCCGCCGCACGCACCGCGTAGTCATTTGATGGTTGCTGAACATCGAGTGATTTCACCAGTGCTCGCAGATCTACTGTAAGTCCTAGATCTGCCTTAGATCTGCAGCGCCATGTATGGGAAGATGGCTGACAGCTAACATCTGCTGACGCCAACTACCCACCACCGCACCCACGTCATAGGCAAATATCCAGCATTTCACGGTCTTTCCCATGAAAATGCTGGGAGTTCCCATGGGCATGACCACGGCCAGTCACCACCCCACCCGCACTGCTGTGTGCGAGCGTCCGGCGAATAATCAATTTGCCGTGCCCGCTCGCACAAAGAGGCTGCACAGTCTCTAAAAATTGTTCCCCTCTACGAACGCCCAGAGGAGCGAATCAATTAGAATCAGGTCCACGGAGTGTTATCACTCAGTTTCCAATCATATATTATTATCTTTTGAACCATAGTAGTTCCCTAGTTAATAATATGCCCCATAGTAGTGCCCTTGTTAATTTTCTTACCACAATAGAGCCCTATTTAATATTATGTCCCATAGTAGTGCCCTAGTTAATATTATGCCACATAGTAGTGCCCTAGATTATTTTATGGGGCATGATATTATGTCCCCCATTATGTCCAATAGTAGTACCCTAGATTGTTCTATGGGGATACATACGGATGACCAGTGGAATCCTGACAGGGGAAGGTAAATATACTTATCCATCCCGCAGCCTGACCCTAAGCCTCCCCACACCTCACCACCTAAACTTAATCCCCCACCCACCCTGCAGCTTTGACCCCAACCACCTGGCAGATCAATCCCCCATATTCTCTGATTGAGATGCCGGGGATTGGGATTTTGACCCTTTCGAAGATCCAGCATCGGTCTTCTGAAGGCAGTCAGGATGTCGGTGTCGGTATATTGAACGCCGGCATCCTGACCATCGGGATGTTAACCGCATGCCTTTTTTATGAACCACAGGTTGAGTATCCCGTATCCAAAATGCTCGGGACCAGGAGAATTTTGGATAACGGATTATTCCGTGATTCGGAATATTTTAATATTTCAATGATGTATTTTGAAGTATCTTGCATGTATGCTGTATAAACACATAAAATACACACAAATATATTTTATTACCACATAAAATACACACAAATATATTTTATTTGTTCAAAAAACAAAGTTTCAAAACATGAAACAAAATTTGTGTACTATCTCAGATATTGAATTTGAATGCCAAGCAATAATTTTCTTGCACATATATAGTGCCAGTTACATATCATGTCACCAGTAGTGCTGTTACAAATGTCCCCAGTGAGTTTTTAGCAAAAAAATATATTTTTTTTTCACTTTCTGGAATGTATGGTTTTCGGAATAATTTGGATATAGGATACGGGATACTCAACCTGTATCTTACTGTTCTTCCTAATTTTACAGAATGGCTCATAATAGGGCTGCCAGTACACAGTATCCTCATATCACATTATGTCATACAGTGTCCTCAGTTCATATTATACCACACTAGTGCCTCTGTTTCAAATTGTGCCACATTACAGTGTCCTTCACGTTACAATGAGCAGATCAGATTATGACACATTTGGTGGTGCTGCGGGCAGCGCTGACCTGTTTGCTTGGCTGCGAGTATACGCATCCTGATCAAAGGGGTTTACTTTTCTTTCATATTCCATACTTATACAGTATCATTGACTCTGTTTTTCTAGCATTTAACATAGGAAACTAATATTGTTACTGTGTTCTGTTCTTTGTGTAGTTTTGTTTTCAGGGAATGAGTCAGTGCTGGTAGCGAATCTGGAAAGCACACGGATAAAATAATCAGCCTGCTGTTTGGAAACCCTGTGGACACAATGCTAAGTCTGTTGCCATCGGCAACCGCATCGATTGTTTCTGGGAAAAGACTTATTGAATGTGATAGAATGTCTCTAACCCATTTCATTCTGGTGGGAAAAGTTAATTTGAGTAAATTGTTACAGACGAGGCGGCTTCGGGCCGGAGTAAACATTCCGAATTCCACCCTGTGCAGCGTTATCATGATCTCACATACTGTTTAATAGGGAACGAACACAACGTTATTAAATTCTGTTATAAACCAGTCAGAATGAAGAATGTTTTCAAAGGTACGTTGACATTATGTGAATTTGGCAGCTTTGCAAGTCATTTAAATGCTGCCCACCACCCGCACGAATGCCCACCCGCCGCACGCACCGCGTAGTCATTTGATGGTTGCTGAACATCGAGTGATTTCACCAGTGCTCGCAGATCTACTGTAAGTCCTAGATCTGCCTTAGATCTGCAGCGCCATGTATGGGAAGATGGCTGACAGCTAACATCTGCTGACGCCAACTACCCACCACCGCACCCACGTCATAGGCAAATATCCAGCATTTCACGGTCTTTCCCATGAAAATGCTGGGAGTTCCCATGGGCATGACCACGGCCAGTCACCACCCCACCCGCACTGCTGTGTGCGAGCGTCCGGCGAATAATCAATTTGCCGTGCCCGCTCGCACAAAGAGGCTGCACAGTCTCTAAAAATTGTTCCCCTCTACGAACGCCCAGAGGAGCGAATCAATTAGAATCAGGTCCACGGAGTGTTATCACTCAGTTTCCAATCATATATTATTATCTTTTGAACCATAGTAGTTCCCTAGTTAATAATATGCCCCATAGTAGTGCCCTTGTTAATTTTCTTACCACAATAGAGCCCTATTTAATATTATGTCCCATAGTAGTGCCCTAGTTAATATTATGCCACATAGTAGTGCCCTAGATTATTTTATGGGGCATGATATTATGTCCCCCATTATGTCCAATAGTAGTACCCTAGATTGTTCTATGGGGATACATACGGATGACCAGTGGAATCCTGACAGGGGAAGGTAAATATACTTATCCATCCCGCAGCCTGACCCTAAGCCTCCCCACACCTCACCACCTAAACTTAATCCCCCACCCACCCTGCAGCTTTGACCCCAACCACCTGGCAGATCAATCCCCCATATTCTCTGATTGAGATGCCGGGGATTGGGATTTTGACCCTTTCGAAGATCCAGCATCGGTCTTCTGAAGGCAGTCAGGATGTCGGTGTCGGTATATTGAACGCCGGCATCCTGACCATCGGGATGTTAACCGCATGCCTTTTTTATGAACCACAGGTTGAGTATCCCGTATCCAAAATGCTCGGGACCAGGAGAATTTTGGATAACGGATTATTCCGTGATTCGGAATATTTTAATATTTCAATGATGTATTTTGAAGTATCTTGCATGTATGCTGTATAAACACATAAAATACACACAAATATATTTTATTACCACATAAAATACACACAAATATATTTTATTTGTTCAAAAAACAAAGTTTCAAAACATGAAACAAAATTTGTGTACTATCTCAGATATTGAATTTGAATGCCAAGCAATAATTTTCTTGCACATATATAGTGCCAGTTACATATCATGTCACCAGTAGTGCTGTTACAAATGTCCCCAGTGAGTTTTTAGCAAAAAAATATATTTTTTTTTCACTTTCTGGAATGTATGGTTTTCGGAATAATTTGGATATAGGATACGGGATACTCAACCTGTATCTTACTGTTCTTCCTAATTTTACAGAATGGCTCATAATAGGGCTGCCAGTACACAGTATCCTCATATCACATTATGTCATACAGTGTCCTCAGTTCATATTATACCACACTAGTGCCTCTGTTTCAAATTGTGCCACATTACAGTGTCCTTCACGTTACAATGAGCAGATCAGATTATGACACATTTGGTGGTGCTGCGGGCAGCGCTGACCTGTTTGCTTGGCTGCGAGTATACGCATCCTGATCAAAGGGGTTTACTTTTCTTTCATATTCCATACTTATACAGTATCATTGACTCTGTTTTTCTAGCATTTAACATAGGAAACTAATATTGTTACTGTGTTCTGTTCTTTGTGTAGTTTTGTTTTCAGGGAATGAGTCAGTGCTGGTAGCGAATCTGGAAAGCACACGGATAAAATAATCAGCCTGCTGTTTGGAAACCCTGTGGACACAATGCTAAGTCTGTTGCCATCGGCAACCGCATCGTTTGTTTCTGGGAAAAGACTTATTGAAAGTGATAGAATGTCTCTAACCCATTTCATTCTGGTGGGAAAAGTTAATTTGAGTAAATTATTACAGACGAGGCGGCTTCGGGCCGGAGTAAACATTCCGAATTCCGCGTTATCATGGTCTCACATACTATTTAATAGGGAACGAACACAACGTTATTAAATTCTGTTACAAACCAGTCAGAATGAAGAATGTTTTCAAAGGTACGTTGACATTATGTGAATTTGGCAGCTTTGCGAGTCATTTAAACGCTGCCCACCACCCGCACGAATGCCCACCCGCCGCACGCACCGCGTAGTCATGTATGGGAAGATGGCTGACAGCTAACATCTGCTGACGCCAACTACCCGCCACCCGTACCAGCATTTTACGGTCTTTCCCATGAAAATGCTGGCGTTCCCATGGGCAAGACCACGGGCAGTCACCACCCCACCCGCACTGCTGTGTGCGAGCGTCCGGCGAATAATCAATTTGCCGTGCCCGCTCGCACAAAGAGGTTGCACATGCTGCACAGTCTCTGAAAATTATTCCCCTGTGCCAACGCCCAGAGGAGCGAATCAATTAGAATCAGGTCCACAGAGTGTTATCACTCAGTTTCCAATCATATATTATTGGATATCTTTTGAACCATAGTAGTTCCCTAGTTAATAATATGCCCCATAGTAGTGCCCTTGTTAATTTTCTTACCACAATAGTGCCAAGTTAATATTATGTCCCATAGTAGCGCCCTAGTTAATATTATGCCACATAGTAGTGCCCTAGTTAATATTATGCCCCATAGAAGTGCCCTACATTATATTATGGGGCATAATATTATGTCCCATAGCAGTGCCAAGTTAATATTATGTCCAATAGTAGTACCCTAGATTGTTCTATGGGGACACATACGGATGACCGGTGGAATGCTGACAGGGGAAGGTAAATATACTTATCCATCCCACAGCCTGACCCTAACCCTCCCCACACCTCACCACCTAAACTTAATCCCCCACCCACCCTGCAGCTTTGACCCCAACCACCTGGCAGATCAATCCCACATATTCTCTGATTGAGATGCCGGGGATTGGGATTTTGACCCTTTCGAAGATCCAGCATCGGTCTTCTGAAGGCAGTCAGGATGTCGGTGTCGGTATTTTGAACACCGGCATCCTGACCATCGGGATGTTAACCGCATGCCTATTTTATGAACTATCTTACTGTACTTCCTAATTTTACAGAATGGCTAATAATAGGGCTGCCAGGACACAGTATCCTCATATCTCATTATGTCATACAGTGTCCTCAGTTCGGGATGCAGTTAAAATCCCGGCGGTCGGGATCCCGGCGTTCAGAATCCCGACGCCGGAATCCCGACCGCCGAAATGCCGACACATTCTCCCTCCTGGGGTGTCCACGACACCCCTGGAGGGAGAATAAATTAGCGTGCCGAGCGTAGCGAGGCACCGGGCCCGCTGCGTGGCGAGCGCAGCGAGCCCGCAAGGGGGGGCGATCCACGTCCCCCCCTTGTCGGCATTTCGGCTGTCGGGATTCCGGCGTCGGGATTCTGAACGCCGGGATCCCGACCGCCGGGATTCAATACTGAATCCCTCAGTTCATATTATACCACACTAGTGCCTCTGTTTCAAATTGTGCCACATTACAGTGTCCTTCACGTTACAATGAGCAGATCAGATTATGACACATTTGGTGGTGCGGCGGGCAGCGCTGACCTGTTTGCTTGGCTGCGAGTATACGCATCCTGATCAAAGGGGTTTACTTTTCTTTCATATTCCATACTTATACAGTATCATTGACTCTGTTTTTCTAGCATTTAACATAGGAAACGAATATTGTTACTGTATTGTGTTCTTTGTGTAGTTTTGTTTTCAGGGAATGAGTCAGTGCTGGTAGCGAATCTGAAAAGCACACGGATAAAATAATCAGCCTGCTGTTTGGAAACCCTGTGGACACAATGCTAAGTCTGTTGCCATCGGCAACCGCATCGATTGTTTCTGGGAAAAGACTTATTGAAAGTGATAGAATGTCTCTAACCCATTTCATTCTGGTGGGAAAAGTTAATTTGAGTAAATTGTTACAGACGAGGCGGCTTCGGGCCGGAGTAAACATTCCGAATTCCGCCCTGCGCAGCGTTATCATGATCTCACATACTGTTTAATAGGGAGCGGACACAACGTTATTAAATTCTGTTATAAACCAGTCAGAATGAAGAATGTTTTCAAAGGTACGTTGACCCCAGGAAACTTACCTGCAAACATTATGCGATATATAGTGTTACCACTCAGGGCCTAATTCAGAACTGTTGGCGACGCTGCGTATATTCATAGCTAGCGACGGACTTATATTCTGTCTGTAGATGGACGAATTTGGGTAGTGCACTGACGTCATGGGACATCAGCCGCCCACCCCTAGCTGACATTGACATGCCTGCATTCGCAGGGGTACGCCCAGCGTTTCTATGGGCATCCAGCCCCCCCAGGCGGTTTGAACATGCGCAAACCTCAAAAATCAACTGGGCAAGTGAATTCAGCCAGCTACAAGAGGGTCTGAATGACCCTTGTTATGCGATATGTAGGCCTCAGATCTGAAGAGGGCGTATGGGAAGAGGGCGGGCACCTGACATCTGCTGACATCAGCTGCCCGCCCCCTCGTCATGGGCGAACTTCCATGGGAACACCCAGCATTTTCATGGGAACGACCATGAAATGCTGGGCGTTCCCATGGGCGTGACCATGACTTGCCGCCCCCCACCAGCACTGCTGTGTGCGAGCGGCCGGTGAATAATCAATTTGCCGTGCCCACTCGCACAAAGACCCTGCACATGCGCATAAATGCTTATGCACATGCAGAGAAGCTCCCAGAGGAGCGAATCAATTAGAATCAGGGTCACAGAGTGTTATCACTAAGTTCATCATATAGTGCCCTAGTTCATTTTCTGACCATATTAGTGCCCTAGTTAATATTATGCCCCATAGTAGTGCCCTAGTTAATTTTCTGACCATATTAGTGCCCTAGTTAATATTATGCCCCATAGTAGTGCCCTAGTTAATTTTCTGACCATATTAGTGCCCTAGTTAATATTTTGCCCCATAGTAGTGCCCTAGTTAATATTATGCCACATAGTAGTGCCCTAGATTATTTTTTGGGGCATAATATTATGTCCCATAGCAGTGCTCTAGTTAATAATATGCCCCATAGTAGTGCCCTAGTTAATAATATGCCCCATAGTAGTGCCCTAGTTATTATTATGCCACAAGGTAGTGCCCTAGATTATTTTTTGGGGCATAATATTATGTCCCATAGCAGTGCCCTAGTTAATATTATGTCCAATAGTAGTACCCTAGTATATTCTATGGGGACACATACGGATGGCCGGTGGAATGCTGACAGGGGAAGGTAAATATACTTATCCATCCCACAGCCTGACCCTAACCCTCCCCGCACCTCTCCACCTAAACTTAATCCCCCACCCACCCTGCAGCTTTAACCCCAACCACCTTCTTGGCGCCCAAGCCTAACCTCCCTCCCTGCCGTCCCCCACTAGTGGCTAAACCTAACTCCCCCAGCCCTGGCGAATCAATCCCGCATATTCTCTGATTGAGATGCCGGCTGTCGGGATTCTGACCCTTTCGAAGATCCAGCATCGGTCTTCTGAAGGCTGTCAGGATGTCGGCGTCGGTATATTGAACGCCGGCATCCTGACCATCGAGATGTTAACCGCATGCTTATTTTATGAACTATCTTACTGTACTTCCTAATTTTACATACTGGCTCATAATAGGGCTGCCAGTACACAGTATCCTCATATCACATTATGCCATACAGTGTCCTCAGTTCATATTATACCACACTATAGTGCCTCTGTTTCAAATTGTGCCACATTAGTGTCCTTCATGTTACAATAAGCAGATGAGATTATGACACATTACAGTGCCCTCCAGTGCAAATGATGCCGCATTACAGTGCGCGCCAGTTCTATTAATGCCTTATACCATTTACAGCATACACTACATACACCTCTCTCTGATAATGTAATGCCACACAATGCAGACTGGGCAATAGATCAGATCTGATTGCTTAGCATGCAAATCTGAGAAACTGGTATGTAACTTTATAACCTGGGTCCAGGCGCCATAGCAATTGCACCGTCTATAGTTGCACTCATGCAACTGTGTTTAGATATTCTGCACATGGTGAATGGGAGAAGCAGACGTCTGCCTGCGGTGGGCACAAAAAATGTCAGGTTACAGCTCTGGTCTATTTACTCCCTTAATGGGAACAATATTACAGAACAATTTCCACATGCCAATGTTGCAATTTATTTAAAGAAGACCACCAAATGTCTTGCATCGATGGTCTCACTGCTCCAAATTTCTCCCCACCCGTGTAACTCTGTCCAGTGGCAGAACTTGTGGGTCCATTTGCAAGCCCAAGTTCACAATATGCATACGACAGTGTGTGACAGGGAGAAGCAGGGGGAGGCATCGGAAAAAATAGTGGGTGACAGGAAGAGAATGATAATATGGGCAGCAGTGAGCCCACCGTTGCCCGTGTTACCGTCTTTCTCTCACCCACTGTTTTTCCCTGTAACCACAGTTTTTCCCTGTCACACTCTGCCTCCCCCTGTCACCCACTGCCATGTTTCAAATTGTTAACTAGGGTCTGGGTGGAGGAGGGGAACCCAGATGATATTTTTGCTCCTGTGTTCACCACCCACAAGTTCCCCACTGGTCATACTGGATGATGTTATGCAATCAGAAATGGCGGGAACTGATTCAGTGTAGGACACGTCAGCTACATTTGCATCTACACTGCATGCATGGAACAAAATGCAAATACTCACAAGCACAGTATTCAACTACCCAACCTCGCAGCCGCTATACGCATGCTTGGCCAAACAGCCACCACTGTTACAAGGGTACTTGTGGAGTATCACGGCTCCCACGATGGGCATCGTATGCCAAAAAATCGCATCGTATGCGATTTGATCGCATGCGATCGCATACGATTTTGCACTGAAAAGTATCCAAATGCATTGGAATTAGTATTAAACATGTTCAATGGCCCCCAACTGGCCTTTTTGAGGCTGTACCACCCCCACTATCAACGCGAACCCGAAGCGTGGCGAGCGCAGCGAGCCCGCGAGGGGCGGCGGTACGCGTCCTACGACCTTTTCATACCCCCACTATCCACGTCGGCGTAAAGTTGAGAATAGAAAGTGTGGCGAGCGCAGCGAGCCACTGAGCCCGAAGCGTGGCGAGCGCAGCGAGCCCCGCGATGGGACGCGGATACCTTCACAGGTATCCGCGTCCCCTCACGGGCTTCACAGGTGTCCGCGTCCGCTCGCCACGCTTCGAACTCGGTGGCTCGCTGCGCTCGCCACACTTTCTATTCTCGACTCCACGCCGACGTGGATAGTGGGGGTATGAAAAGGTCGTAGGACGCGTACCGCCGCCCCTCACGGGCTCGCTGCGCTTGCCACGCTTCGGGTTCGCGTTGATAGTGGGGGTGGTACAGCCTCAAAAATGCCAGTTGGGGGCCATTGAACATGTTTAATACTAATTCCAATGCATTTGGATGCTTTTCAGTGCAAAATCGTATGCGATCGCATACGATCAAATTGCATGCGATGCGATCGCATGCGATGCGATTGCATACGATTTTGTAAAAAATCGGCCAAAAACTGTAAAAATCGTATCGCATCGCATGCCACTATATATGGCATGCGATGGCATGCGATGGGAGCCGTGATACTCCACAAGTACCGTTACAAGTTGCATCTGAAATCAAACACCACTGTGTGGGAGATAAATCAACGCTTGGAGATAGATAAAGAGCCAGATGTACTAAGCCTTGGAGAGTGATAAAGTGGAGAGATATAAAGTGCCAAACAATCACCTCCTACTGTGGCTGCCTTTGTTTCATATGTAGTTTGTAACATGGCAGTTAGGTGCTGATTGGCTTGTACTTTTTGCTAAGCCTCAGAGAGCGATAAAGTGTACGGAGATAAAGTACCAGCCAATTAGCTCCTGTCCAACTCACCCTGTAAAATGGCAGTTAGGAGCTGGTTTGGTAATTTGTCTCTCTCCGAGGGCGGGCTGCACTAACAAGATAAATAACCCTGTTATCTGGGTTTTTACCACATTTTGGAATGCACTAAAACCCGATCGCCGGGTTACCGTGATGGGGGGTACCCATCAAAGCCTATGTGCTTCTTATCAGGCACCTCCCCGCATGGACCCGCGCTGCCCCGCATGGACCCCTGCAGCTTCCCCCCTCACCTGCATCCGGGCAGACTCCTGCTGTGCTCTCCAGACCAGTGACCTCCTCCTCCCCAGCCACGTACTTCCCCTTCCAGGTGCAGGGAGGAGGAGGCGGAGCCCCGCATCAGCAAGAAGCAGCAGCCGGGCAGGAGGAGGGGGGAGAGCAGCTGGGGACCCGCTCACCCCCCGCTGGCCGCTTCGCAAAGGGCAGATATGTTAGCATATGCGATTAGTATCAATGCGGTAGCCGGAGGGTGGTTATAAGGGGCTGCGGATGTTAGTCCATAACACAGCGCATAATGATTGTTGTTACTGGTGTAAATCAGCTATCGCTGCAGCGTTACCTTTGCTGAGGTTTCGAACCAGCCAACAAAGCCGTGCTCCTTGCAGAACTGGTCCATTTTGGTGCAGTTGTTTTTAAACCCGTCCTTTCCCTGGTCACATTTGTTAGCTAGCAGCACAGCGGCTACGGGCAAGCCGTTAGAGAGAGTCAATTTTGAGTCTAAATCCTCTTTCCATTTCGTAACAGCTTCAAACGTCGCCGGCCTGGTCACATCGAAGACGATGAACGCTCCTACAGCTTCCCGGTAGTACACCCTCGTCATGTTCCCAAACCGCTCTTGACCTATGGGAGGACAGTCGCAGGAGTTACAACAAGATTCTTAGTTTTCATTATAGCAAATAAATCAGAGCGGACAGAATGACATGATTGGATGTACTGTTAGGCGAATGGAATACGCTGGCGCTATAAAAGGAACTGTAAATAAATGCATGACCTCCATATTATACTGAGGTGCCACAGTACCAGTCTGACAGGTGCCCTGCAAATTAGGTGGCGTGTCCCAGGATAAAGAATGGCTTCAGGAAGGGATCCCAGGGAAAGCTGCTGTACCACACAGCATCAGTGTATACACAGCATCAGTGTACCTCACATCAGTGTATATACAGCATCAGCGTGCCTCACATCAGTGTATATACAGCATCAGTGTGACTGACATCAGTGTATATACAGCATCAGTATGACTCACATCAGTGTATATACAGCATCAGTGTGACTGACATCAGTGTATATACAGCATCAGTATGCCTCATATCAGTGCATATACAGCATCAGTGTATATGTAGCATCAGTATGCTTCACATCAGTGTCTACACAGCATCTGCATGCCTCACATCATTGAATATACAGCGTCAGTATGCTTCACATCAGTGTATACACAGCATCAGTATACCTCACATCAGTGTATATACGGCATCAGTGTGCCTCACATCAGTGTATACACAGCATCAGTATGCCTCACATCAGTGTATATACAGCATCAATATGCCTCACATCAGTGTATATACGGCATCAGTATGCCTCACATCAGTGTATATACAGCATCAGTGTGCCTCACATCAGTGTATATACAGCATCAGTATGCCTCACATCGGTGTATATACAGCATCAGTATGCCTCACATCGGTGTATATACAGCATCAGTATGCCTCACATCAGTGTATACACAGCATCAGTGTGCTTCACATCAGTGTATGTACAGCATCAGAATGCCTCACATCAGTGTATATACAACACCAGTATGCCTCACATCAGTGTATACACAGCATCAGTGTGCTTCACATCAGTGTATGTACAGCATCAGAATGCCTGACATCAGTGTATGTACAGCATCAGTATGCCTCACATCAGTGTATATACAGCATCAGTATGCCTCACATCAGTGTATGTATGGCACCAGTATGCCTCACATCAGTGTATATACACAGCATCAGTATGCCTCACATTGGTGTATATACAGCATCTGTATGTCTCACATCAGTATGCCTCACATCAATGTATGTACGGCACCAGTATGCCTCACATCAGTGTATATACAACATCAGTATGCCTCACATCAGTGTATACACAGCATCAGTATGCCTCACATCAGTGTATGTACGGCACCAGTATGCCTCACATCAGTGTATATACAACATCAGTATGCCTCACATCAGTGTATACACAGCATCAGTGTGCCTCACATCAGTGTATGTACGGCACCAGTATGCCTCACATCAGTGTATATACAACATCAGTATGCCTCACATCAGTGTATACACAGCATCAGTGTGCTTCACATCAGTGTATGTACAGCATCAGTGTGCTTCACATCAGTGTATGTATGGCACCAGTATGCCTCACATCAGTGTATATACAGCATCAGTGTGCCTCACATCAGTGTATATACAGCATCAGTGTGCCTCACATCAGTGTATATACAGCATCAGTGTGCCTCACATCAGTGTATATACAGCATCAGTGTGCCTCACATCAGTGTATATACAGCATCAGTGTGCCTCACATCAGTGTATATACAGCATCAGTGTGCCTCACATCAGTGTATATACAGCATCAGTGTGCCTCACATCAGTGTATATACAGCATCAGTGTGCCTCACATCAGTGTATATACAGCATCAGTGTGCCTCACATCAGTGTATATACAGCATCAGTGTGCCTCACATCAGTGTATATACAGCATCAGTGTGCCTCACATCAGTGTATATACAGCATCAGTGTGCCTCACATCAGTGTATATACAGCATCAGTGTGCCTCACATCAGTGTATATACAGCACCAGTGTGCCTCACATCAGTGTATATACAGCATCAGTGTGCCTCACATCAGTGTATATACAGCATCAGTATGCCTCACATCAGTGTATATACAGCATCAGTGTGCCTCACATCAGTGTATATACAGCATCAGTGTGCCTCACATCAGTGTATATACAGCATCAGTGTGCCTCACATCAGTGTATATACAGCATCAGTGTGCCTCACATCAGTGTATATACAGCATCTGTAAGCCTCACATCAGTGAATATACAGCATCAGTATGCCTCACATCAGTGTATATACAGCATCAGTGTACCTCACATCAGTGTATATACAGCATCAGTGTACCTCACATCAGTGTATATACAGCATCAGTGTGCCTCACATCAGTGTATATACAGCATCAGTGTGCCTCACATCAGTGTATATACAGCATCAGTATGCCTCACATCAGTGTATATACAGCATCAGTGTGCCTCACATCAGTGTATATACAGCATCAGTATGCCTCACATCAGTGTATATACAGCATCAGTGTGCCTCACATCAGTGTATATACAGCATGTAATAGGGTCCGAGATTGCTGGAAGTGTGAGATGCTGATGGATCTCAAATGTTTTTTTTTTTTTTTTTTAAAGTGGCAATCATTTGCGAAGCAGAACCTTGCCTTACAAATGATTGCTGTTGTAACACGACGTCTGAGATCTGCCAGCATCTCCCGCCTCCAGCAATCTCGGAACCCATAAAATTTTGAAATATGAACATTTTTTCTTTTATAATACATTATATTATTTACTATATGCTATTACTGCATGCATTTATCGGGTACCTCAGACCCCATCTCTGGACTGCTAATTTGCAGAGTCCTGCGATCAGGTAAACGATGCCCCATCTGAATGATATCCCGCATTTTTCCTGACACTCCCAGAAAACGGCCGGATGACCACCCCCAACTGGCAAGGCCAGTTATACAAAAAAAAATAGCAGGATTTTATCACAGGAAGGCCCTGCGCATGCGCGCTCTGTTCCTACACATGCGCAGTCTATTGATAATGCCTGGCCTGTTCATCTGCAGCCGTGCGACCAGGTCTGAAAATCTCCCTTAGGCCCGATTCAGACCTGCTCCTAGAGGATGGACACCCGGCATTTCAAGGTCCTGCCCACAAAAACGTTGTTCGGGCCCCAGGGAATGCAGGCTTTCCCCTGCCTGCTCGGGGCCGGCGGCAGAGGCAACATGACGTCAGCGCTCTAACGCCACGTCATGTTAACCGGGTGAAGCAAATAAAACTCCCTAATTTTAAAAGTTAACAGCCCAAAAAAATCCATGGTAAATGCTGTGTAAAATGTTAGTACATAATCTATAAATGGACGGAATACAGTTATTTTCAATTGGTTATAAATATGAAATGGTTACCAGCTTTCAGATGGCCCCATTGGCTAGGGATGGCCATCGGTGGGTCAACCACTACTGGTCATCATCGCTGTCAATATTAGTGGATAACATCGATGAAGTACAACCATCTTCATGGGAACCATCGATGGTTTCACCTCATCGATGGTCACCCCTGTTTTCCTATACACATGGCTGTAGGCCAATCAGAGCCTGAGAGTGGGGCTATGTGCCCTGTTCTTTAAATTAAAGCAAATATTCAGTTGCTTATTTATAATCGATGGTGGTAAACCATGTGGTTCTCCCCATCGATGGTTAAGTATTCTACATAGGCCATCAATACCCGGGATTGGGTCAACCCCACCTCCCCTTCCCAAATCGGGTGCCACACAGCTTTACTTATGCAGGTCTGGCAGTCAGCAGCATGGTGGAGCCGGCACGGAGCTGTGTGGCAGGGAGGTGGAGCCAACAGGGAGCGGTGCGGTGTTGGACAGTGAGGGTCAGCCAGTGGGAGCAGTGTGATGGAGAGGTGGAGCTGTGTGGTGGCAGTGGGCGGAGAAAGTCAGCGAAGTGCAACGGAAGGTGGAGAGGTCATGACCTCTGATATCACGCCACCCTGCGCAGATCCGCGTGCCAGGGTCAAGAGCAGCCGAGCAGCGTTTGAGCGGGTGCGCAGCGCTGCCTGACATTAGATTTGGGCAGACTATTCCCTGAATCCCGGGATTGGAAGCTAAAATCCCAGGATTCAAATCTCTGCAATTTTGGGGCCAAATCCCAGGATCTCGCCGATCCCGATCCCAATACTGTGTATGAACAAGTCAGTTATAAAAAAAATTATTTAAAAACTCATGTCGATCTTTTTCTGTGTCAACCATCTACGTGTCGACTTTTTCATGTGTCAAACTATTGACTGTCAACCTAGACACTGTCGACCTAACAACCGTATAACCGGATATTCTTGGTTTTTATGCCACACAGCCCGGAATGGAGAACTATGTCCTGCTCATATAATGTGGCGTTTCGCTAATGAATGTGCATCCAATAGATTTCCAGCCGCAGATACACTAACTCAGGGGTGTCAAACTCAAATTCATCGGGGGCCGCATCAGCAGATTGGTCACCCGCAAAGGGCCGGTACACATTCAGAAAGGGGGCGTGGCCATGAACAAATGGGAGTGGCCATGGGCAAAAAGGGCGTTACCACGTCCCCTTTCCGAATGTGTACTACTACAAGTATCATGGTGAGTAGTAGGCTGCCTACCTGTGTCCAACCAGGACGGGGAGAGGGAGAGCTGCTCTTCAAACTGTCTCCTGCACGATTTTTCTTTTTGCTGGTGGTGGCTGCCAGGGGTTAATGTCTGTTGCCAGGGATTCCAGCTCGTTGCCAAGGGGTTAATGTACATTTTCAGGGGTTCTTGCTCGTTGCCAAGGGGGGTTAATGTCTGTTGCCAGGGGTTCTTGCTAATTGCCAAGGGGTTAATGTCCATTACCAGGGGTTCCAGCTCGTTGCCAAGGGGTTAATGTCCGTTGCCAGGGGTTTCAGCTCGTTGCCCAGGGGTTAATGTCCGTTTTCATGGGTTCTTGCTCGTTGCCAGGGGGTGTTAATGTCCGTTGCCAGGGGTTCCAGCTCATTGCCAAGGGGTTGCCCACCCACCCCACAGTTACTGCTGCCTTTACCTGCGCACAGAATGTTCAGCGTCTGACAGGAAGAGCAGCTCTGCATGTCACCAGGAAGTCGCAGAGCTGTGCTTCCTGTCAGACACTGAACATTCTGTGTGCAAGGACGGAGAGGCGCGGGGGGGCGGGCAGCGGGGGCGGATGGGCAGCGGCGAGGGGGGGTGTGGGCAGAGGCAGGGGGCCACTTGAAGAGGTCCGGCGGGCCGGATTCGGCCCGCGGGCCTTGAGTTTGACACCCATGCACTAACTCATCTATTGGCCGCATCGGAAGGGGAATTTGTTTCCTAAGTTGTATACAGGGAACTAAACACTGATGTTCCTTTGTAGAAGATACAGCAGAGTTGTGTATGTGTGTGTGTGTGTGGGGGGGGGGGGGGGGGGGGCACGTCAGCTTATCTGTGAAAAAGAGTATTGCACGTGGCTTGAGCTATGCAAAGTTTAACGGGCTGTAGTTCATAAGTGTGTCTCATGACCGGGCGGGTGAGCGGTGACATCATGCACCCAACAAAGGGCCTGCTGTGGCCCCACCGAACAAGTCATTCTTACAGATTATATACTTATGGTCATAATATCCAGAAGAAACTGAATGCTTTACATTGTTCTATATTCATATTATTATTATTATTATTATTATTATTATTATTATTATTATTATTATTATTATTATTATTAATAATAACAAATATACAACACAAACATATTACCAGTGACAGGATTGGAGAAGGTAAGAGAGAGGGGGTCAGAAGAGGGTAAAATGTGAGGGGGGGGGGGGGGGGGTAAGGAGGGAAGGGTAGAGAGGAAGGGTGGGGTGCAGAGGCGTAACTCTGGGAGGCAATGGAGTCATCTGCTACCTGAGACCCCACTCCTTCCCTGCAAGCATAGGTGTGCGCAGCACAATTTATTAGGGGGTGCATCGTCAAAGGGGTGTGCCAAGCACCAAGTATTGGGCATGTCTAACACGCCCATTGGGTGTGTCTAACACCACCAATCAGGCGTGTCTATCATCATCTATTGGCACTCACTACAATATAAAACGTCTCTCAGCCGCACCATAATCTCCGGCCTATTTCAGTCTTAATCTTCTTATTACTCTGTGTAACAGTACAAGCAAATAAAGTAGAAAATACATTTGGATGATGCAGGTATGTGGTGATTAACATTGCAAAATACACATATTGATGAATGCTTCTTTTAATAAAATACAGCCAGCACCAGGAAGGTGGGCACAGCATTAGGGGTTGCTTGTGCACCCCTAACACTCAATGTGCGCACACCTATGCCTGCAAGTTTGAATTATATTAATATCGCTTCTGTGGCTGACTCCCCCTCTTAACATAATTTTTGCACGTCACACCCTGTATTAGATCCCATGACCTGTTTTACTGGAGACAGACACCTTAGTGATTGGGCTATTTGGGGGGGACAATATTTATCTTGCCTCTGGACAATTGGGACAAACTTACACCACTGGAGGGTTGAGACAGAGATAATAATAATAATAATAATAATAATAATAATAATAATAATAATAATAATAATAATTATACAACACAAACATATTACAGAGAATGTTTCATCACATCAGTCCGTGTCAGTGGGTCAAATCTATTACCAGTGACAAAACTGGAGGAGGCAAGAGAGAGAGTATGGGAGGGAGGGGTGAGAGGGAGAGAGGGGTAGATTTATTATATGGCGGTCAGGGGAATCTGCGATATCCCCGTGCGTTATAGCAGGGGATAGCTCTTCCCCTGATCTATCACACCCGCCGAGCGTTTACTCTAACGCCGGCGGTGTGGGGCAGGAGGCATAGCGCAGGGGCGATATTTTGCACTGCGCCCCTGCCTCCTGCCAGATTTATGAACGGTCAGCATCGCTGACCGTTCCGCCGCCTGCAGCTGTCGACTTCGCCAGCTGCAGGCGGCGATGCCCTATACCTAACAGCAGGGACAGCTCTGTCCCTGCTGCTGGCGCTGAGCTGCGCTGGGATCTCGCGAGACTAGCGAGATCCCGCGCATGCGCAGTGAGCCGGCCGGGGGGGAAGGAGACGGCGCATCAGTATTAACTGATGCGCTGTCTCCAGGAGGGACATCGCCGGAGTGGGGAGTTAGCGCTCCCCCACTCCAGCGGCAAGATCTTAATAGATCTTGTCGGTGTCCCCTCCTGCTTCGCCTCGCTAATGAAGTGAAGCAGGAACTGTTATAGCGGCGCGATAGGCGCCGCTCAGTGGCGTAACTAGCTTTTGGGCGCCCCCCCCGCCGTTAAAGGGAGGGCGCCCACCCACGCAACTCGCCGCACCAACTCCCGCCCGCCCCACCGCACCAACCCTCGCCCGCCCCGCCGCACCAACCCCCGCCTCGCCGCCCATGCAATCCCCCCCTAGTCTTACCTGGCTACGCTCAGTACGCGCTGGTCCCGGCTCCCTTCTTCTGCTATGAGGACCACCACAAAAATGTCTGCCCCCATGCAGTAGACAGTTTCAGAGAACTTTCTGCTACATGGGGGCGGACATTTTGTTGTGGTCCTCATAGCAGAAGAAGGGAGCCGGGACCAGCGCGGAAGACTGACAGGTAAAGACTGTGGGGGATGGCGGCGGGGCGGCGGGGTGTAACTATAGCACTGCAGCCCCCGGCGCCCGCACATGCACAGCGCCCCCCCCCCCGCGGTCGCGGGGGCTGCGGTGCTATAGTTACGCCCCTGGCGCCGCTATAATAAATCTACCCCAGAGAAAGGGAGAGAGGAGGGTAGGGAGGATGGAATGGGTTAGAAAGAGAGAGGAGAGGAGGGGAGGGGAGGAAGGGGTTAGAGAGGAATTGAGGGGTGAGAGAGAGGGGAGGGGTAGAGAGAAAGGGAGGGATGAGAGGGAGAAAGAGGAGGGGTGAGAGAGGGCAAGGGGTGAAAAAGAGAGAGAGGAGGGGAGGCAGGAGGGGGTGAGAGACAGAGAAAGAGGGGAGAGGGGATGGAGGGGTGAGAGGAGGGGAAGGGAGGGAGGGAAAGAGTGGGAGAGAAAGAGAGGAGGCAGGGGGAGAGAGGAGGTGAGGAAGGAGGGAGAAAGGAGGGGGTGTGAGAGAGAGAGAGAGAGTGGAGGGGAAGGGGTGAGAGAAAGAGAGAGACATATTTTTCAAACATCCTGATTTCAATGAGACTGCGCCAATCTGAGGGTTCCTTCCTGCTACATACTTACAGACTCTCCCAGAAGGATCAGGAGACTCACGCTTATTTAGGAAATCCACTGTATCCCTGGAGCATCTTCCACATCCTGCCACTTCCTAGTGAAGTAGGCATGCATACCTCCCAACTTGTGAAATTCATTTTCCCTGCTGTGGGGGCATGGCCAGTGGCTCTGTCTCCGTGAACAGATGCTGTGCGCATGTGGCCGCATTTCCTAGCAGTGTCTATTCGCAGGAAGCAGGGTGGACTTCCAACTAGCCCCCTTCCATCTCAGGGCACTGCCTGCCCCGGGGCGGGACACGGGACCGTCCCCCAAAAAAAAGGTGCAGCACACAGGGCCATTAGGAGGCAGGGTAACTGGAAATGGTGGTAAGGGAGCGCGTCTGCAGAGCAAGCACATCATGGAAGAGCAAACGATACATTCCGCGGCGCAAACAGACATTCAAACCCGCATTGGCCCTACGCCATCGTAACAGGTTTCATTTACAATAACGATTTAAGGTTATTAAGATAAAGTTTGTTTCTAATAAAATCTTACTCAATGTTCTAGAATTTTTAAAAGCATTTCACAAGGTGATAATTTGTTCTGATTTCTGATGCAGGGGCAAACGCAGGATTTTCAGAAGGGGGTTTCCAGAGGGGCGGAGCAAAGCACGGAGATGGACACTTAGGTGACCCAGTATATGCCGGGTCAGTTAAAGTATTATAGATAGACCAAATGTATACAAATAATAATAATAATAATTGAAAAAAAATATATATATATATTACATACCGGGGCGTCAACAGCAGTGTAGGCCCCTGGGCATAGCAATGTATTGGGGCCCCTACCGATCCTCCAGCGGTAGGGGTGGGGGAAGCTTTGATGTCCCGCGGGTGGTTGGGGGTATTATATCAACCGCTCAGCATGTAGGGCCTGGATCAGTAATTTCCACTAATTACCCCTTTACTGCACAGATGGTGGGAGATGAGGTGGGAGAAGGGGGCATTGGGCTGAATGAAGGGGCCCTGATACATAACTTCCAGGGTGATAGAGGATGTTTAATACGCAGAGGAGGGGTGTATAGTGGAGTGGGCTTATTATTCATAATTTTCTGGTGGGAGGACAGCTTGCTTGACTGCAGATATCTCCAGTTCCCGGAAATACATTTATTAGATTTTAATGGAATTATAAACTAGAGGATCCCACCTACCAAATGGTATTGGGGACTAGGGGATCAGGAGGCAGAGCAATCTGCCAACGAGTATATAAAACTACATACCAGGTGTGTGGAGCTGGAGCAGTAACCAGCTGCTGGAAGGCTGATATCTCTGGTTCTGGGAACAGCAGAGACAAGCTACTAATGTCCATCAAAGGGGGAGAGTCCCAGCTTTTGGAATATACCCTCAGAAAAACTCTTAGTCAGACAGAATCTGAAATATCTGACTGGGAAGAGCAATTAACAGGCTTGGATGGGGACCACTGCTTTGAAGTCAGATATCTCAGATAGTTCCCAATGGCCGATTTTTTAAATTCTTGTACCTGTAGAAAGAGGGGACCCTCAGCTTTCAGACTAGGGCCCTTAGACTCCTGGGGGGGTTTCTGGGTACTCAGAACCCCCCCCCCCCTCGTGCGCTACTGTGATGGGGGGGGCAGCGTGATACTTACAGAGCAATTCCCAATTTCCGAAAATGTCATGTCCTACAGAATCCATTCGCTGAGCTGTAATCGGGGAGATCTGCAGCTCTGCAGTACTGTACTGTACACTGCTCCCTACAGCACCATATAATTATATATCCCTGGCAGGTGTGTACCATGGGGACAGCACAGACAGACACCAGCTATGTCACACACTCACCTTCTATAGTGTACGCAAACACCGCGGAACATCCACCTACGCAGCCTATCATTCTCTTTCAACATCAACACACAAACTACACGGGGCCCGATTCAAGACCAGTGTTCTTCACACCCCACGCCCTTGACATCACCTCCCCCTGCCCAGCCAGGGCTACAGTACACGCCCACCATCCACCATTACTCCACAGCCACCATCCACCATTAATCCCGCAACCCCCTCCTCTGCCATCATGGACCCCTCTTGCGCTTCATGGCACACCCCGCGCCCCCCCTCCCGCGATTCACGCCCCCCCGCGATTTGCCGACCCCCTCCCGCGATTCACACCCCCCCTCCCACGATTCGTGGACCCCCGCGGCCCCCTCCCGCGGTTTGCGGAGCCCCCGCGATTCATGGCACCCCCGCGCCTCCCCTCCCGCGATTCGCCACGCCCCCCTCCCGCATTTACGGAACTCCCCCTCCTGCGATTTGCGCCCCCCGCGACCCCCCTCCCCCGATTGTAGCCCCCCTGCGCCCCCTCCTGCGATTTGCGGACTCCCGCCCCCTCCTGCGATTCACGGCACCCCCTGCGGGCCCCCACGTGCCCCCCTCCCGCTATTTGCGGACCCCCTCCCGCGATTCACATAATCCAACGGCACCTGCCGCGATTCACTACCCCCGCGACCCCCCGCGATTTACACACACCCTCCCATGATTCGCAACCCCCCACCCCTGCCGCGATTTGCAGACCCCCTCTCCCGCGATTTATGCCCCCTCCTGCGATTCACAGCACCCCCCCATCCCGTGATTCGCGGCCCCTCACGATCCCCTCTCCCACGATTCATGCCCCCCCCCCCGCGATTCACGGCACCCCCCGCACCCCCCATCCCGTGATTCATGGCACCCCATGATCCCCCCTCCCGCGATTCATGCCCCCCCCTCCCGCGCGAGTCGCAGACCTTTTTTGAGGGGCGGGACACTAAGCATAGCTCCGCCCCCCCCACACCCGGAAGTCCGCCACCGAGTTCTGATTGACCCACGGCCTATTCAGTCAGATAAAATGGATGACCATTGATAGCTACAACAATCGATATTGTAATATAATATGTTACTACTATCGATAGCAGGGTGCAAAATCTCCATCAATGTCAACCATCGATGGTGTCTGCACCAATGCCCATCCTTTCTCTGCAACAGCCAAAAACCTTTACTACCCCTCATGGCAACACACCTCTTACACCGCCCTGCCTCCTGTTCTCCTGCCCCGTAACTTCCGCCAGTGGGGACCCGCTCACCCTGTGTTGCCCACATTCCCCTATCATGCTTTACCACCCAGCCACTTGCTCTCATGCACCCTAACTCCCACCCAGTAGGAGGAGACACTGACTCAGGGGCACCGTCCTGTACTCCTGTGCTGCCACGCTGGACCCTCACCCACTGGCAGAAGCTGAACAGTGTCCCCCACCCTCCTCTTTAGTCCGCCCTATGCCCACACACCCCTATCACTACCCAGCTTCCTGCTCTCCTGAACCGTAACTTCCACCACTGGGGAGTCGCTGATGCTGTGTTGCCCACATACCCCTATCATGCCTCATAGCCCAGCCTCCTGCTCTCATGCACCCGAAGTCCCACCCAGTAGGAGGAGACACTGACTCAGGGCCACCGTCCTGTACTCCTCATGCTGCCACACTGGACCCTCACCCACTGCACACCCCCTTCCACATCATATGCTCTCTATTTAACACATTTCACCTATAACTCAAGTTGCAATACAGGCATCATACATACAATTCTAACCATATTTCTCACAATACAAACGTTCACAGATTAAGGGGGCGCAGCCCCGTACGCTGTTGTGAAGAGCGCCCGTGGGGCGCGATGAATCACCTAGTATATATATATGGCTAGTAAGCCCACTCGAAGCAAATGCTTCCAAAGCATAGTTTCACTTGCTGCCAACAGATGGCAGTGTTTCTGAGCCTCATGGACACAAAACAAATATATATATATATATATATATATATATATATATACTGTATATAGATGATATTAATTTTTTATTTACAGTTTCTTATATAGCTGCGTATTCTGTTGCGCTTTGCAATTGGAATCAACAGTGATAAGATAAACTGGGTAATCACAGACAGACATAGAGGCAGGCATATATAGATAACCCTGCTCGCATATATATAGATAACTAATGACATTGTTTCCGTAACGTTTTAGTGTACGCTGATATTTAAAACTCATGGTATCGTTGCTGGAACACTGGAACCAAGGGCGTAACTACCATAGGTGCAAGGGGTGCAACTGCTATGGGGCCCAGAGCTGAAGGGGGCCCATTTTTGCTGTGTAAGTAATGTTTTACATACATTTATCACCATCAGTTGCTAAATAGGGGGCCCTTACAAACTTTTGCTATGGGGCCCACGAATGTCTAGTTACGCCTCTGACTGGAACGACTATGAAAGTCTTTCTGATCCTGTTCTCTATCTGAGCTCTCCTATGACGGCCGCCTCTTATGAAATGTTGTGGAACAAAAACCTTCTTGAGCTGCTGATGTAAAATATGTTGTGAGTGTGATAAGCTGAACGGGATTACAACCTCGCAGCTCCATTACTATGAATGAGACTCGTCTTATGTTTTATCAAGGCAAGTTAATGCGTAGTCTATTTACATTATTTCCTTACATTTTATCAAAGGGGATGTTTGTCTGTTGGCATGGATAATATATCCTTCATGCCTATTCCAGCAAGATCAGAGGATACTTAGCTATGGTTTGGTGCACTTGTTTGCAGGCGATCTGTATAACAGGAGGCATGGGTGATATATATGAGTGTCCCAGGGACGGGGCTGCAGCACAGTTGAAAATTCAAATAGGAAAGCCACACATACTGCCACCAACTGCCATTCCAAACTGACTCACTGCTGGCGGTTGGTGTTTCTCCCCTATTTGAATTTTTAACCGCGCTGCAGCTCCCCACTTGAGATGCCACTAGCTACTACTGTATATTGAAAAAATAAAAAAACGAGACACACCAGAGGTGTTTGTTGCCAAACCCAGGGGCGTAGCCAAATGTAATAATTATTATATACTATAATAATAATAATACAAATTTATTACTAGATTTCCTGGTACTTGTGTATTATCACGGCGCCCGGTTTTATCTAAATCGTATACAATATCGCATATGATTTTGTTGGCGATTTCGCGGCCGATTTTCGGGCGATTTTCCACGATTTCCTGCCGATTTGCATGCTATTCCATCCTTGCACACCCCCATTATCCAAGTCAGCCAGAAGCGTGGCAAGCGGACGCGGTACGCGTCCTCCCTACTTGTTCAAACCCCCACTATCCACGTCGGCGTGGAATTGATTTTATAAAGCGTGGCGAGCACAGCGAGCCACCGTGCCCGAAGCGTGGCGAGCGGACGCGCAAAATGATCCTGAAGCGCGGCGAGCGGACACGGAATACACGTCAAGTAATCCGTGTCCCCTGGCGGGGCTCGCTGCGCTCGCCACGCTTCGGGATAATTTTACACATCCCCTCACAGGGCTCACCGCGCTCGCCACGCTTTATAGAGTCAACTCCATGCCGACGTGGATAGTGGGGGTATGAACAGGTCGGGAGGACGCATACCGCGTCCGCTCGCCACGCTCCGGGCTGACTTGGATAGTGGGGGTGTGCAAGGACGGAATAGCATGCAAATCGGCCGGAATACACCGCAACTCGCATGTAAAAATCGGATGCGATGTAGCGGCCGATTTTTTGCCCGATTTTTGGGTGCCCCCCTCCTCTCTCAGGTTCTAATTAACATGTGCCCCCTTGCATCATCTTATTCATAAGTGTGCGCACAGGAGATGCCGGACATTAGGAGGACACCCCTAATGGCCGGGACACCCGCAACGCCTGCTTCCCGGCCGACCACCTTACGTGGAAGATGACGGTCCCTCCGTTGACCATTGAAAGATTTCTCGCCCCGGCCACATGTGAGGGGATGTAGCACTCACATGCAAGTTTGGGGGGAGGGGGGGTGGAAGTTTGTCACTTACCTGTTCCCTAGGCTGCGAGTATATACAGCTTAGCAAACAAGTCTGAATTAGGCCCATGGTTTTATCCATTTGAAAACAAATGTGCCCTGCACTCAGGTCTGAATTACCCCCGTATGGGCTGATCTGGAGTAAAGCACGCAGGGTCCCCAACAGTTCCAACAAACTAATACAGGAGCATATCTACAGTATGGGGGTTATTCTGGTCCGTTCGCAAGGACCGTACGTTCGCACGGAAACCAGCCTTGCGAATCAACCAGAATAAGGTCCATTATGTTACAAAATATAATATCCAATTACGGTTATTATATAGTAACATAATTGTGTGCTAATAATGTTCCCCAGTGTGAGATCTGCATTGCTGAAATCCTCTGACAATTCTAGATCAAATTACTGTCTAACGCGCTTTATCTGGGACCTCGTAAATTATAACCTTTGCGAATCAAGAGTCTTAATTATGCAGAATATTCCATCAAGCCTGCGAGTAAAATCCGCTCACAAGACGTCGGCAGCCTGTTGGGATAATTTGATTCTCCAGGAACTCCCACTGAGATATTATTTTCACATGATTTGTGCAGATATTCCTGACGACGGGCGTATTAGGATGACACGCACAGATTATAACGACAGTACGGTTCTGTTTAGGAAACAAAAACACACGATGCAAGAAAAGCGTGCAAACAAACCGGAAATCAGCCCTCTGGTTGTCTGGTCGGCCTCGAGACGGAAAACGCAGATGGAGTAGATAAGAGTGTCTCATATTTAGTCATGGAGAGCAGCAGTTACAGTACGCACACGACACGTCACAATTGGACACTGGTGATGATGAGACTGCAAGTAAAGCGAAAAGCAAGCAACTGGGCAGGGCCATGCTGCACTGCAGGGGGGCAGATGTAACATGTGCAGAGAGAGTAAAGGTGCATACACACACACTGATTTCCATAGCTTGGGCGGGCATAGCATGGAAAGCCGTCCACTCGGATGGTAATACCAGCAGATGAATGGTGGCGGCTGGCAATGATGCGGGAGCGCGCAGCAGCGCTCACCGTTCATCGCCGGACCATACACACGGGGCGGCTTATGAGCTAAAAGGAGCTCAAAAAACAAAACGAGGTCCTGATTTCACAAATATGAGGGAACAAAGTGTTGGGGTCCCTCTGTATTTTAGAACCCAGCACTGGGCTCTTGGACCGGTCCTGGTTCTAAAAATAATCGGGGCAAGGAGAGACAAAGAGATTGGATCTCCGTACGCTGGGAGCTGCAGTGCAGCCGTTAATACTACAGAGCAGCCCGGGTCACAGCCGCTGGTAAGTGCACAGCTCAGACCTGCACATTCTATAATTGGTACTTAAAGTCAGTTTAACCGAAAAAAAGGGCTAATCTTTCAGACTAATACAAGTCATTGTAGCAAAACAAATGTGTAACATACTTTCAGCTATTTGCTTAAATTAATATAATCCTTCACAAGAATTTCACAAAGTATGGGAAAGAAAAACAGTGCTAATCTGTCTGAGCGGCATTTTCATTCACAAGTTTTACCGGCGCCTCATCGTGGAAACGATGATTAAAAATAAAAATGTAAAAAATTGTTATTAACGTGAAAGAAGAAGGATTTTATGGTTTGTTTTTCTTCCTGTGGATGTAAATGTGCCAGTAATACCCCTTTCACACTGCAGCTCTTAACCGGTATATTGCAGATTTTTTAACCTTTTAAAACGGTTAGAGCTGCAGTGTGAAAGCGCCAGTCTGCATTTACCGGTTACAAATAACCGGTACTTGCAAACGGGTAAAAAGCAGAGTCCTACACAGTACAGAGCTGTTTTTTATGCAGTGTGAACGGCTCTGAATCGGTATATAGGACTCAGGCAGCAGTGAGCACTGAGCTGGCTATCATCGCAGTGAATATTTAATGAGCGGGACCCGCTCATTACATATGCACATATGTAATGAGCGGCTCCCGCTCATTAAATATGCACTGCGCTGTCTTATGGCTCCTGTCTGTCCTGTTCTCCTAGCTGCTTTCACACTGCAAACCTGCATTTACAGTATGTGCGGTGTGAAAGGGGTATAAAACGGTAATATACCAACTTTCACCTGTAATATGAAATGGGTTTAGTGGCTCAGCCCAGTTTTAAATACCATTTCAAAATACCGGGTCTTAAACGTTTAGGCAATGTGAAAGCGGTATACCAATCCAGGAATAGACTTCAGGAGACTTGTACACTGTATATAAACAAAGAATGATATACCACGTGTCACGTAAATGCTTTGAGAATGTATTTGGGCTTGCAAGCTTCTGAAATTGCACTCCAAAAATGGCCGCCGCCTTGCCAGAGACAGACACTAGAGGTCCGGCCGGTCCAAGTTTTGATATATCTCCCCCACCTTCCTCACATAAACATAGCTGACAAAGCATGCTGAGACTTGTAATTACACTCGGTGGTGGCCCTTACGTCTGTGGAGGAGGGGGGCTGCCACGACTGCCCCCGCCTTCTGGTCCCCGCTGCCGGTCCTGACTCCCATCGTGGGACTGCCGCATGAGCAGTAACTCCTGTGGTACTGCGCATGCACTGGCCTACAGCCTCTAGAGCAGGGGCGGGCAACAGGCGACTGGCCCACCGCTTGGTGCTGCTATATGGCGGCAATGTGTGCGCGTGGCATAGTACTGTGTAGCCGACGCTCAGCCTGTGCGTAGCAGGCGCCAGGTGCGGCCCGGCTCATGTGTGAAGGGCCGCAGGACTACGCCACACGCACACACAGCCACCATCGGACACAAATACAGCAGCGCCGAGCCGCCTGCCCGACGCATGTCACTACAGCCACAGCAACGCCGCCGAGGATGGGTGAGTGGCCTTGAATGAATAAGGCTGCAATAGGCATCATTTTTCGAGGCTGGTGCGCAGGTGTTTGGAATGTCTAAAGAGGGGAAGGGGTGTGTCATTATTAATGGGGGTAGGTCTGTGGCATTACTAATGGGGGCAGGTGTGTGGAAATGTGAGGGGCATGTGTGGCATTACTAATGGGGGTAGGTGTGTGCAATACTAAGGGGGAGCTGGTGTGTGGCATTACTAATGTAAAGTATAAGGGGCCTACTATTGTGTTGCATGATGTGTAAAAGGGGTATATGGTGTGCTACAATACATTCAAAGACCCCTTTTGAGTGACCACACCCCCTATTTCTGGAGTGCGGCCCTCGAATATCTGCTGGAAGTATTAAGTGGCCCCCCAGCTGAAATAATTGCCCACCCCTGATCTAGAGGCTGGTTTCACTTTAGTTGGAAAGACACAATTTGTCTCTTAACTTACTGTATGTACACAGCACGTTTGTGCATTTCTGTCTCATACAGTATAAGATTATCCATACGAAAATGAAATCCATTATGTGAAGTTTAATATGTAACAAAATATAACCAATTTTCCCACAGCGAGCAATGTAATTTGTGGCTTGTGCGCTACATAACATGAATTAAGCACGAGCACGTATTTTTGCGCTGTCATCATTTATGACCTTTATTAATTAATAACGATAATTATGTATTTACAAGTTTTACATACGCGTAATTCCAACAGAAGGTGAGACAGAAAACTACTCCAATGCCACGTTCCTTTCTAGTGAGTTTATAACATTATATACCATGGAGACCGGCATAAAGATACGATTCAATGGGAATAAATTGGAAACTGGTTTCTTGAACAATAATATATGACTGGCAGTGGGAGAGAGACAGCCGGGGATCCCCCTGGGGACCGGGGTGTAAGAGCCGGACTGTTGCACACAGTTACGGGGTGTGAGCTACCGGCATTAATTATCGCTCTCTGTCAGCCTCACCTCATTAAATTACTTTTACTACTGTCTTGACATTGAGTTTAATAATTCATGATACTAATGCGCGATAGGCATCGTTCTAATGATTTCTAGTCTATTAATTACAGTATTACTGGGTGCTAGCATATGTGAGAATGGTGTGCAATAGCATTTCATAATGGGCAGACAGGGATCACAAAGCAGGGGACACAAGTAAAAAATCGGACCAGGACAAAACCCGGAATGTCGGACCAGGCATCAAGCTTTGCATTCCGAAGATTGTAGTGTCCGGTCCGGTGGGGTGTCCCTTCCTTGGGGTGTCTTGTCCAAGGGGATGCCTGGGATAGCTTTCACCAGGGACATGGGGAAGGGGAGATTACATGGGGAAGGGGATTTTGCTACATGCCGGGACCATACAGGGAGGCTTTATTCTCTCCCTGGTGGCAGGTGTCACAGAAAGCCCCCCCCCCCTTCACCCCGGACAGGACACTCCCAGAGAGGACACCCCCTGAACACTACAAGCTCCGGAATGCAGAGTTTGATGTCCAGTCCGGGATTCTGGGGTCTTGTCTGGGTCCGGTTTTTACCCATACCCACAAAGCAGCGATAGTATACACTAAGGCAACAAAAGTCTCCATCATTCGCTGTCCACATAACTGTTGTGTCTGCCGATATCACCGATGGTCTAATACCGGCGGCGGGGATGCCAGCGCTCATAATACCAATGGCGGAATCCCAAAGGAGGGAATTCCGACAAGGGTCAGGTGAGTATACTTACCTTCCCACTGTAGCCCCCAACTCTCCTTCCCTGCAGCCTGACTCTACCCCTCCCCACTGGTGCCTAACCCTTACCCCTGCAGCCTAAACCTAACCCCCCACCCTGCAGCCTAACACTAACCTCCTTCTAAGACTTACTAAGATAGCGCGTGCGGGGGGGACGTGGTGTCCATGTCGACTGTGTTGACATTTGGGGCAAAAAAAGTGAAAACCCCCATGTCGACATAATGCTTGTGTCGACCTAATGACTTGTTGACCTAATGCTTGTTGCTGTCTATTCAATGATCCATACCCCTTTCCAAAGTTTGAGTAGTTTCCATACACACAGAGTTTTAAAATAACTGTTTTCGATTCGGTATTTAAGCCACCCCAAAAATATTGTTCTCAGACGTTGTATCCTTTCTCTGATAGATTGGAATGTCCCTGTCACGGCCATCACACTCCAATGGTCCACTTGTTGTCACATACCCTGAATTTCAGTGGTTTATATGATTTCTTCTGCAGTTGGAGCAGGAAGCGGAATCATATGACCGGGCAGCACATGACCAGCGGCATCTCACACAAGTCTACATTGTGTAAGAGATATTATATTGGTAATTATGTGCAGCACTTTCTCTGTTACTGTCCGCTTACATAAAGCAGGAGAATAGCTCCTTCATAGCCCTGCGAATAAATATGAAACCACTTCCCATCGAATGCCCCCCCCCCCCCCCCATGTGTGCACTGCTGCATAAGTCATGACTTGCTCTGCGCTGTGATCGCCATGGAAAGATCAGGGCCGCTGATGACATCATTGGCGCTCCCTCCCAATGGCCGGGCCTGCCTGCGTTTGTCTATGTCGACATTTGGGACAAAAAAAATGCAAAAACCGCACGATGACCTTTTCATTGTGACCTTTAAGCAGTCGACCATATGACCGTTACCCACTTATTGCAAATGAACCAATTGCAGCTAAAAGTATTAAGGTCCATACACACTTAGCGGCTTTCCCCCTGCCCGGCGCTGTCAGTGGGTGGGTGGATGGATTTGCATAGTGCAGCGCTATGCAAAGCCATCCTCAAAGGCGCTCATCTGCTGGTAATACCAGATGAGCAGCTTTCCCGGCAATGTTGCGGGAGCGCGCAGCAGCGCTCACCTCTCATCGCCGGCGCATACACACTGGGCGGCTTTGAGCTGAAAGATGCTCAAACTTGCTGTTTTGAGCGGCTTTCAACTCAAAGCCACCCAGTGTGTATGGGCCTTTCGCACCAAAGCCAATAGACCAGCTACAGTATATATATAACAATATCACATGGTGGATACCATTGTGAGCACTGAAAGTACATTTTGCTTTGATATGTGCAATATAATCATTTGACTGGGCCCGTGTGCGGTCTCTGTGTATGACAATAGACTTACTATGTTCCAATCCCGTGACGCAGAGAGCTACGCGATCAGTAAGCCTGAGGCGGTTACTATCACTTGTTACATAGACGACATGTGTTACACCAAAGGTCATTAGTGACCCTGCAAAGTGCAAAACCGCTTACATGTGCACAAGGGAGTCATACGGGTGATCTGCATTTAGGATGCCGACATTCAGAATACCAATGCCGGCAACCCAAAGGAATCTTACTTATTTTCCCCTACCCCTCTAACCCCACCCCCTGCAGCCTTGCTGCCTATACCTGACCCTCCCCACACTTACCTTACCCCTGCCCCTCTAACCCCACCCCCTGCAGCCTTGCTGCCTATACCTGACCCTCCCCACACTTACCTTACCCCTGCCCCTCTAACCCCACCCCTCTGCAGCCTATAACTAACCTTCCTCACTTGTGTCTAATCTGCATACCCTGTAACCTAACTCCCCTCCCCATAGCCGAACCCTAACCTCTCACCCCCCCTGCTGCCTAACCCTAAGTTCTCAGCATTGACGGAATTTTGGCACTGGTCTCCTGGCAGCAGTCCGGATGCCGACATTGGTATTATGAATGCCAGCCTCCCGACCGTTCACTTTTGCAGGGAAAACCACGGACATGAGGCCAAGATGGCGGCATCTGTGCCACATTCAGTACTTGGTAAGGGGAGGAGTTGGTGTATTCCCTAATAAACACAGATTAGGACGAGTTGGGCACAGGGTGCAGGAATAAGATTTAGGGATTGTTGTATTAATCAGTGAGAATATTAGAGAAGAGGACCAGCGTATAAGTGCCCATATTAACCAATCAGCTTCTACAGTTCCCATCAGTTTATAGTCTATTGGTTACTTTGGACAACCTCTTCACTCTTGTACGGTAATTGAGAAATTAATTTAGAAATATAGGTTCAGTTTAATGAAACAGGATTAGATAGGGCTCATTTACAGGCCAGTTCCCCGATATCCATGAGTAGGTACTTCACGTTCTCCCCAAATTGACTTGAAGTCTTGGAGATCATTCTTATGGTGCCCACACACGCACCGATCCCGGCGGTGCGATGCTATGCGATGGGGTGCGCGCTCCCGCGGCACCTCATCGCACAGTACAAAAAGTATGTGCTGCACATACTTTTTGTACTAGCTTTTTATCGCATAGCATCGCATGCACATCGCATGCACAAGGCATACGATGCAATGCTATGTGTGCTAGTTAAGCACAGAACGCACGCCGGGATCGACGCGTCTGTGGGCACCTTAAGACAATATTTAGCAGTAAAACACATTTCTAGACTCACTTATTTTATAAAAGCGCAAGACGCAGCCTGGAACATGAGATTTAGTTAGTACTTTTAGCCCCTCTTCTGTATCTGTCTACAAATTCCGGGCATTGATTACCATTACCCGCTATTTCAACTATACCAGTATTGGCGATAGAAAATCAAACCACGCATGATGAACTAATACAATTATCATCGCCTCCCTTTCATTTTATCTGGTGCCGTAGTGGTTCCACCCAATTACAAGGACTGCACTGGTTCTGAGAAGAAGGGCGCAGCGGTGGAGGTGGGGTCTGGAGGGGGAGAATCTTTATTACTAGTCTGTGATTATCCAATGTCAAGCTTTACCTGCCTACGATATATAGTACAGGACTGTATGACAGGCAGGGCCTGTGCATATAAAAAATATTTTCTGTAGGTAAAATTAAATGAAACTAATGGTGCCCATATACATGTGAGATATTGCATGTGATCCATGCGATTTTGATAAATTGCATGGATTGCATGACATCACATGTGTCACCCGAAGTGATGCGCGGGCCCGCCGGTCAAACATTGCCAGACATTATGTGCTGCACATAATATCTATCCCATTGCCCGTGCGACCACATGTGGTTTTTAACTACATGCGATCACTCGCAATGTGACTTGCGGTGGAGGTAGTCAGCGGGGGCGGGCAGCTGTGTAACCGAGCTAGCGGAGGGTCAACAGGAGAGCTGGTGGTAGTCAATTTGAAAAGGCCCCAGGCTTTCGAAATGTTTTTTTTTTTTTTATTCTGCCGCCTGTTGCCAGCTCCGTTGCACCGCCAGCCCTCCTGTCACTAGCTGCGTTGCACCGCCAGCCCTCCTGTCACTAGCTGCGTTACACCGCCAGCCCTCCTGTCACTAGCTGCGTTACTCCGCCAGCCCTCCTGTCACTAGCTGCGTTACACCACCAGCCCTCCCGTCACTAGCTGCGTTACACCGCCAGCCCTCCCGTCACTAGCTGCGTTACACCGCCAGCCCTCCTGCTGCCTGAGGCCAGCTCCAATACACTGCCGCCCAGCCCTCTTCCAGGTGGCATGCGACATCGGGTGCACTTCAGATGGAGGGGGAGATTCTCTAAGAATCTCCGCCCCCCTTCGCCGCCCATCGCATATTTAATTATCGCATATGTTGTAACATATGCGATAATTAAGGCAAAGGACAGCTCTTGCGTTAAGAGCTGTCCTTTGCGGTGAGAGTCGCCGGGTCCCAGCAGGTCCCGGCGGCTCTCCCCTCCCTCCCACACCCGGCGCTGCTGCTGCTGCTCCGGGCTCTCCTCCTCCCTGCACCCGGAAGAGGATCAGTGCAGGGAGGAGGTCACAGGTCTGGGTAGCACAGCGCTGTGCTGCCCGGACACAGGTGAGGGGGCGATGCGGGGCGGCGGGGGGTCGGAGCGGGGCGGCGGAGGGTTGCGGTAGAAGCCCATTGGCTTCTATGGGGCATCGCCAGATTTTTCTGGCGATGCCCCCCGCCGCGGTAACCCGGCAGGGGATGCTTACAGCAGCATGGGAGTTGTATTGAAGATGGGATGTTGCTATGGGCAACCAATCAGATTCTATTATCCAGAGCCGAACTTGCCATAAGCTCATAAGGCACATGCCTAGGGGCGGCACATGTTTGGGGGCACCACTTGGATGCATGTGATGATACGATCAGCCTGAAATGTACCAGTAACTGCTAAATATCCACTGCACTGTACCACATTCCATCCTGAATAGAGTGACAATGGATAAGACATGCAGACACTGCCCCTGTAATCTGTCCTACTTAGTAAATATGCATACATAATAAAATATTTAAAAAGTCACAGTTAGTGTCTTTTTTAAATTTTATTATGGCTATCTATCAAATGCAGGCTTATAAGTAATCAATACAAATAATACAAGTAAGCAGGGGGGGGGCACAGTGGCGTAACTGTAGCCCCGCAGCCCCTGCGGTGGCGGGGAGGCGCTAAGGGACTGTGGGCGCCGATCTGCGGGACTATAGTTACTAGCCCTCCCACCCACCCAAGTAAACTTACACAGCCCCCTTACCCCTCCGCATGCCGCCGCCGCATTCAGGGTCCCGGCCGCAGCGCAGATCTTGTCCAGGCTCCATCTCCTCCTGCAGTTCACTTCTAATGAAAAATAACTATCAGAAAATGGCTGCCCCCTAACAGCAGACAGTTTTTTGGGATGCTAGAGGAGGCGCGGGCAGCCATAGGGGGTAGCCATTTTCTGATGGTCATTATAGAACTGCAGGGCAGGAGGAGACGGAGCCGGGAGAAGATATGCGCTGCGGCCGGGACCCTGACTGCGGCGGCATGCGGAGGGGTAAGGGGGGTTTTAATCTCACTTGGGAAGGTGGGTGGGAGGGCTAGGGGGGGGGGGCGGTGCTGCCGATATCGGCGGGGGGGGGGCGCTAAAATTCTTGTTACCCCACTGGGGGGGCATCTGTTATTGTTGTGTCTAGGGTCGTCCTCACCCCTAACTTCCCCCCTGCTATTATCTTCTAGAAGGTGCAACATTAATAAGAAGTAGAAATGTATTAGTTGCTAAAGGCAACAGTCCATCTTTACTAGAACCCCCATGTTTATGTCACTGTATCATACCCCCAACTTTCAGGAAGGGACGCTCGAGCGTTGCTGAAATTTTTTGGGGCGTGGCCTAGCAGGAAGTGGGCATGGCCTATTATCATTGCGCAGCCATGCCACATTTTCACCAATGTGGGGGCATGAATAGACGCTGTGCGCACGTGCAGCATCTATACACGGGTGACAGGGGTGACTCCTGTGTCCCCGCGGAGGTATGCTATATTTACTGAAATTCACTAGAACTTGCTGTTAAAGAGATATCTGTTACATATCACTGCGTAAAGTGTATTATGGTGCAGGAATTTCACACTCTGACCAGGATGTATGAGACATATTTTATTATATAATAAATAATAGTGATGATAATAATATAATAACACTGGCCAACAATTTTTTTTTTTTTTTTATGAATTAATGGTAATTTTGATGGTACTGATTCCAAATATGATATTAGTTTTCCTATATTGGCTCTAGTTTTTGAGATATTGCATATACCCTGAAATTGAACATTCCCATTAATGCTTTAGAACTTCTTGTCTTAGCAGACATGTTTGATCTTCATTGTGTTCTTACTTAGGGGCGCATTTATCATTAGAGAGCGATGCCGGCGCGGTGACATCGCTGGACATTGTACTGCGGTATCGTGCACTATCGCCGGTATTTATAAATGTTAGGGCGCAGGGACAGGGCTCCGTAAGGAGCCCGTCCCTGCGAAGCCCTGAGACGGAAGCCGGAGGGTCTGCGCATGCGTGGTAATGCGCTGCCCTCTCCCCGTGACCCCTCTGACCGCACTGCCACCAGGGCCGGTGCAAGGCCCCCGTAGCGCCCCAGGCGAGGGGGGGTGGGGCGCCCCGGTGCCTACGGGGGGGGGGGTACCTGCGGCGCTGTGTGATCTGGCGGCGGGGTCCCTGCAGTGATGCGCGCTATCCGGCAGCCAGGCGGCGGCGCGGGAAGCGCTGATAGGTTTGAAAACTCGCCGCACGCTGATTGGCTAAATCTCAGCCAATCAGCATGCAGAATGTTTTCAAACCCAGCAGCGCTTCCCGCGCCGCCACCTGGCTGCCGGATAGAGCGCATCACTGCAGGGACCCAGCCGCCAGATCACACAGTGCCGCAGGTACCCGGCACGGACACCCCTGCAGCCTCCATGCGAGAGGCGAGGGGCGAAGTGCCGCCCTCCAGTGGCTGGCGCCCTAGGCAAATGCCTAGATTTGCCTAGTGGTGGCGCCGGCCCTGACTGCCACAGTGCAATGTGTAGGGCTATCGCCATATAAGAAAGTTGGGTGCGAAGCCGGGCTGCCCGATGTTGATACATCGGGCAGCTTCGCATCTCCCATAGATGCGGGGGGATGCGGCCGACGGCGCTGCAGGGGGGATCGCAGCAGGGATCGGAGATTCCAGCTGCGGTCCCCCTTTAATACATTTAGGTGAAACTTAATATTTGCGGTTAACGTTTTCGGGGATTTAGCCGCAAATATTACTTGATAAATGTGCCCCTATATCTGGAACTTTTAGTTACTTAGGGGGTTATTCTAGTTCACTCTTTCTGACAAAATCCTTCTTAGATGGACAAAACCATGTGCACTGCAGGTGGGGCAGATGTAACATGTGCAGAGAGAATTCGATTTGGGTGGGGTTTTACTTTAAAGCGAGATCTATATTGCAGTGTAAAAATAAAGCAGCCAGTATTTACCCTGCACAGAAACAAAATAACTCACCCCAATCTAATTCTCTCTGCACATTTTACATCTGCCCCCCTGCAGTGTACATGGTTTTGTCCATCTAAGAAGGATTTTGTCAGAAAGAGTGAACTAGAATAAGGCCTTTAGTTAGTTGCAAATATGAGCATAAAAGTACACATTCCTCACAGTCACTTGGACAGATTCGCAGTTAATTTAGGTGACTATAGTGAGGAGCAAGGTGAGAGATTTCACCAAGACATAAAAGTGATGGAAAGGTACCAGGGTAGATGGGATAGGGATATGATGGCTGACTACTGTTGGGGTCTTATGCGTGACTGTGAAGATCACTCTTATCAAAGAAAATCATACAAGCAGCGTTTTTTAAAGCAATAAATGTCAAATGTTTCCCATGTTTATATGTTGTTTCATGGATGACGATTGTCTTTTTTCTCTTTTTTTCAATGGCACAAAGTAAGTGCGGTGATGAAGGGGAAACAATCTAGTGAAATGTGTGCTTGGCCTGTGATATTTAACATATTCCTGTAAATGTATTTGCAGAGAACTGTTCCAAGCTCAGCTGTCATGGACTTGAGCAGATAAAAAAAATACAGTACCTATAGTAATACTGTACAGTACAACAGAATATGCCGGCGCTATACAAATAAATGCTAACAATAACAGTAATAACATTATTAATTAATAAAACCAAGCCATATAATCTAAACAAATTATGTAATTGCAGGTATCTGATCTATCAGGTTTTTTTTTTTTGTCAAATAATAGTTTTCTTGAATAGAATCGAAGGGGTAAATTTAATGCTTCTAAAAATTAAAAAAAAAAATGATGTTGCCCCTAGCAACCAGTCTGTTTCTGTCTATCATTTCTCTATGTCATCCTAGAAAATGATATACAGAATACGGTTGCTATGGGCAACATAACCGCTTACATTTTTGAAACTTTAGTAAACTTTCCCCAAATTCTTGAACAATTTCTATTTATACATGAATATGGTCCAGATGTATCAAGCTTCAAAAAGGTGATAAAATGGAGAGTGATAAGCAGCCAGCCAATCAGCTCCTAACTGCCATATTACAAGAGGTGTTTGAAAAATGACATGTACGAGCTGATTGGTTGATTGTTTATCACTCTCCACTGTATCACTCTTTGAAGTTTGATACATCTGGCCCACAGTCTCCCATCTCTACAATGCTTGGGAGCAGATGTATTGGCATATTGCATATTACCATATTGGGGGAAAAAAATTGCATCCCGTAACGGGGATCGGATCCAAGGCTAAACAAAGATTTCATTTATGTTTCATATACACCATATGCACAGCCTGAAGGTCAATTTACAGTTAAGTTTTAATAATATAGTTTATTAACCATTTGAGTGCCAACATCTGTGAGAAAATATCCTCTAAAAATGCCAGCGTCGCTCACATTTGTTCAATAAATTCAAATAAAAAATGTTGTGTAAAAAAAAAAAAAAGATGATATTTCCTATATAGGGTAACATTACAGCTCATTATGATAAATACAAATGTTTGCTTGGCAATTTCCACACCTATTTTGACAAATTCAATCAAAGGGTTAAATAAAGTTTGTGCCCACTGAACCATCGAAAAGAGGTGTCACTATCTCTGTCACTCTCAAGAAATTCTGTATTTATGAATATTTATGAATTTTGACGTAGTCTCTCAAAATAAAAAAAAAAAAAAAAAACATTTTCTTACACTGAAACGATTTCTGAGACGTCTGATGTAATGAAAAAGTTTTAAACAAAAAGTTGACTTTGAAAGAAAATAAAAGATGACTCACTGGGTAAGGGGTATAACGATATGTACCTTATTCAGATTACCCGGTGACTAGACCCAGGGGCGTAGCTAGATATTTGTAGGCCCCATAGCAAAAGTTTGGAAGGGCCACTATATTGATAAATATATATAACACAAGGAAGGTGGGCCCCTCTCAGTTCTGGGCCCCATAGCAGCTGCACCCCTGCACCTATGGTAGCTACACCCTTGACTAGACCAACGCTTGCGTCACTCACCTGCAATGTCCCATAGCTGCAGCCGGACGACCGTGTTTGAGTCCCAGCTGAGAACTTTTAAAGCGAAATCTACCCCGATGGTGGCGCGGTAATGCGGCGAGAAGTTCTGGTGGACATATCGTTTGATGATACTGGTCTTGCCAACGCCCAGGTCCCCGATCACAAGGATCTTGTATAGGTGTTCCGTGTGGTGACTCTGCATCTTAATTCCCAAACTCCCAGCAGAATGATCCCATGCTCCGTAGAGAATTCTTGCCAGGGTCAGGAGGAGGGAAAAGGGGGAGGGATGAGGGAGAAGAACAAATAGCAAGAAAGAGACAGACCCAGAAAGAATGACACAACATGAGTTGGGAAGAGACTGTCAAAGTTTTATGTTATAAAACAAAAACATAAAAACAGTGCTAGACGTGGAAGAGATGAAAGGAGACGGATACGAGCGTTGTGGTTTACAGTAGATCAGGATAAGACTGAAGGGGCAGCGAGATGGGTATCTGAAAACGGCAAACTTGTATTTCCCAGCTCATACGCCCGTATGCCACTAGTGGCTCTGGGCCAGATGCCCTAAGCTTCAAAAGTGATAAAATGGAGAGTGATAAACAGCCAGCCAATCAGCTCCTGCCTGATATTTTTCAAACACAGTCTGTGGCATGTCAGGTAGGAGCTGATTGGCTGGCTGTTTATCACTCTCCATTTTATCACTTTTGAAGCTTAGAGAATCTGGCCCTCTGTCTGTGCTTTGCCCATTTTATAAATAAGTGCGGGTGGGTTGATGTACATATTTAAAGCTGTATGCGGACATTTTAATCCAGAGTAGTAATCGTCTGAATCCTGCTTTTATAAGGACAAATAATGCAAAAAAAGTTTTATACTACGTTACACTGACCGATGCACATAAAACGGAACATGGCTGCATGAAATATCAAGTGCATCCATGGTACGCCACCCTGCTGGACAAATCGAAAATGCAGCTTGCTTTGTCCAGAGTCCCCAGTATTTGAAGTTAGTATTACGAGTGAAGAGCACAAACCAGGTAGATTACGGTAATACCCCTTTCACACTGCAAACGCCGGGTCACACCAGGGATTTGGAAACGGGTCCGTCCCGGGAGCGACCCAGCATTTGTGGTGTGAAAGCTAGCACAGCGACCAATAAGCCGGGTCGCTGATGTCAGATGGGGTAGAGCGGTGGCGTATCATTGTGGGCGGGGAGGAGGCAGCGCTTGTAGCTGCTGCTGTATGCAAGCGCCTCCATAGAACCCGGGTTACTGGTTCAAACTGCTCAGCAACCCAGGTCAGAGCCGTGTTCAACCCTGGTTGTGACCAGGAATGAAATGCTGAGATGCTCGACCCTGAATTTGCTCAGTGGTGCGTTCACATAGCAGAACAACCCGGGTTGGCACGGCAATAGCCTGAGTTGCTTGAGCGTGTGAAAGGGGGTATAAGTGTTATTAACACGGCCTGATTAAAGGTTCCAGGTTCCAACAGGGTCTCATTATTTTAAGGCAGGGCTAGCCAAACCGGTCCTTGATATCTATCAATAGGTGAAGTTTCCTAGGCCACCTAGCTGGTGCACAGGTGCAGTTATTACTAACTGCACATTTTCAATATTTATTTGGGTATGGGTCATAGGGTTGACTCAATAGGTTGACCACTATTTTTTTTTTTGAAGAAAGGATTGGTTGTGAATTAGTATAAGGCATGGAGGGCTCTCCGGGAGAATGCAGTGGTAGAGTCCCATGCTTAGGGGCGTGGCTAGCCTCCAGATGGGGTGTGGTCAGTTATCACAGAGGTTTGGCTAACCATGTATAATAATGTATTATTGTGTCAGATAAATAACAGCATTGCACCATGGATAATACACTGCAGTTCTGTGTAGCATAAGGTAGCATATTTCTAATGAATGGGCCAGTTCAACCCTGGTAGGAGGTTAAACTATTGATGTGACTTTTACACTTTTGCACTAAGGGTCACATATCGAGATGTATTCAGACTAGCAGCGGGATGCACTAAACCAAAAATTCAGTAAAAACCCTGTTATTAGGGGTTTACCTCATTTTGGAATGCTGGCAATACCCCCACGATGGGGGTATTGCCAACAGAAGCTGAAATAAATGCTAAACTCCCGTCATTTAGGAACGATAAAAAACATGTGTACAAATACCATTCCTTCCCTAACTACTGTGTTTCCCCTATCCTCTCCCCACATAATGGATACACTGCACTCTTTATAATAACTCCCAGATGGGAAGATGCACTAAGCTTTGTAGAGAGGTAAAGTGGACAGAGGTAAAGGGGTATTAGTGTCAGATCCATTCCGACATTCATTTGTAGGAATGGGCCCAACCAGTGCTTAAAATGGTCATGGTGAGGTGGTGGAACTCTCCTTCCCTGCCGACTCCGCCCCTCCCAACAGGCAGGGCTAGAGTTGGTACTAGCGTGTTTTTGTTGCACCTTCCAAAAAGTTAATTTGTTCCCTACTGGCCTTCTGATTTACCCAGTGCCACCCCGTTTAGGTTATAACTCGGGATGTGCACCGGCCACTTTTCAAGTTTTGGGTTTTGAGTTCTGATTACCTTCAGGTTTTGGGTTCTACTGGGTTTTGCCAAAACACCCCCTCAACATTTTGGTTTTGGGTTGTGGGTTTTGGGTTCTGATTTTTTTTTTCTAAAAAAAAACATAAAAACCACTAAAATTACAAAATTTTTTTTTTTTTGCTCCTAAGCTATTATTAACCTCAATAGCATTCACCTCCACTCATTTCCAGTCTATTTATTTTCATAAAAAAAGGGCAGCTCCCCATGTCTGATACAGGACACATGGGGCACCCCTGGACTGATACGGGACACATGGGGACACCCATATCATTATGCGGCACACATGGTGTACCCCTGGACTGATACGGGACACTGGGCACCCCTGGAATTATACGGCACACATGCGGGAACCCCTGGACTGATATGGGACACTGGGCACCCCTGGAATTATACGGCATACATGCGGGCACCCTTGGACTGATACGGGACACTGGGCAGAGCAGCTGGACTGATATGACACACTTAACACTTCTTGCAGGTTAAAAAAAAAAAAAAACAATTTTTTTTAATTTCAATTAAAAAATAGGGGCAGCTCCCCTGGCCTGAAACAGGACACTGGGCTGCACAGCCGGACTAATTTGGGGCAGCCCTGTAGTAAAAGAAAAACAAAAAAACTTTTTTTTCAGGGAGCCTCTTAGATGTCCCACACAGTAGTCCCATATAGCAGCCCCCTCTAGTAGTAGCCTTAGTAATGCCCCCTTAGTAGTTGTAACCTGAATAGTTTTCCACTTAGTATAGTCTGTTTCCCCATCAGTAGTTCCCCTTAGTAGATGTACAGTAGAGATGCACAAAAGTTCCTGCACTATTAGTTCCCCCTTAGTAAATGTACCTTTATGTTCCCCGATATATACAGATGTCCCCCTTAAGCAGCATTTATTTGTTCAATTATTAGTTCCCCGCTCAGTATGCGGGGAACACTGTGGTGTTTTGTCCCCCATAGCTGTTTTCTCCTGTGCAGACAGCACGGACACATCCGTGCTGTCTGACTTCCACTTGCCGAATGAAGATGGCGCCGGAGCCAGGTCTTTTATAGAGATCCGAATCCGACGGGGGATGATTACGTTTCGGCCTCATTTTGGACTCGGGACGATGGCGCGAACCAGCAAACTCCTCGGATCCGGCCTCGCATAAGGTAAGTTCAGGGGGGGGGGGGGGGGTTCGGATCTCTAGGATCCGAACCCACTCATCTCTAGTTGTAACAAGCACACTGGTTATGTCTCCCAAGATGCATACCTTGCACTTATCCACATCGAACCTCATTTTTCAATGTTTTGCCCACTCTTCTAGTTTATTCAGATCGCTATGAAGCATGAAGACATCCTTGAATGTTCTAATTACTCTGCTCAGTTTTGTGTCATCAGCCAAGATTGAGACATTGCTGAGTATACAAAATATACTGAGTATAAAACAATATTGTTAATAAATATGTTAAATAAAAAAGGCCCTAGCACCGGACCCTGTGGAACTCCACTTATTACTGGTATCATACTCAATACTGCACCGTTCACAACCATTCTCTGTTCTCTATTGCACAGCCAGTTCCCTACCCATCTACAAGCTTTTACACCTCGTCCCAAATTCTCCATTTTATTCATCAACCTCTTATGTGGAAAAGTATCAAAAGCCTCAGCAAACTCCATGAAGACCACGTCATCAGCATTTCCATTGTCTGGGTTGTTGCTAACTTCCTTGTAAATTGTGAATTATTAAATTCATTGGCACAAGCTGTTTTTTTAACAAGCCCATGTTGGTAAATACTGATTATACTATGGAGCGCTAAATGTTTTTTGGATACCATCCCTTCAAATTCCCTCAAATAATTTACCCACTATTGAAGTTAAGCTCACAGGTCTGTAATTTGCTGGGTCATCTCTTTTTCCTTTTTTGAATAATGGTACTACATCTGTTATTCTCCAGTCCTTAGGCACCTTACCAGATGAAAATGAGTTCTTGAAAATATAATACTGAGAGTTTGCTTGGTCCTCTCTTAGGGCCTTATTCTGTGCGGTGCGGCCCGATCAGAATATGCGGCCGCAACCGTGCAGGCGAATCCCCGCCTTCCATACGGATCGCCACCTGCTGTCCGTACGCGGATATGTGGCGATCCGCATGAAATTGGACGGGGATACGCCTCCTCCGTCTTGGGAGCAGCCCCTGCATTCGATGGTCGCCGAACATCGAATGCAGGGCCGCACGCTCCACCAGGTCCCGCAACACAAGACCACACGGACACTTGTCCGTGTGAAATCATGTATGGGGGCGGGCAGCTGACATCCGGCGATGTCAGATGCCCGCCCCGTACCCACGCGTCACGGCCTCATTACCATGCATACGCCCCGCGTTTGCATGGGAACGCCCATGAAACGCGGGGCGTATGCATAGGGTAATGAGGCTAAGTAGCCCCTCACGCCCCTCTACGCCCCCTGTGCGGCGCATAAAGAATCCGTGCGGCGAAATCGCCTGCACATGCGCAGAGTGACCTCTGCACATGCGCAGACGATCAACATCGGCGGTCCGTCCGCATGCGGGAATATCCGCACCGATCAGAATAAGGCCCTTAATTCCATTAGAACCCTGGGATGAATCCAGTCCGGATCTGGGGATTTGTTTGTTTTGATTTTGCTGAGCCTCTTTTTTTAGTGCATGTCATGGGGCAGAGGTGAGAAGTCATGGTGGTCCAATCTCGCCATTGTGGCCACGCCCCCATGCCACCTCTTGCCCTTGTTCCCACATCCCCCGTCGTCTTTAAGACCACTGTAAAGCCGGAGGCATGGGACAAGGGGTTAATCAGAACATTCTACCTTCACGCTAAGAAGGGAGCCTTTTTCTGTCATTATTAAGTCTTAACAACTCATAAGATGACAGTTTTTAGGAAAAATCAGGAAAAAAATCAAAAACTACTGTACTTCTGAAATCGTTGTTTGTGGAGATTTATGACACAGTGGTATAGGAGGCACATTGTCACAGATTTCAGATTTAGAGGTTTGCTTCGTCAACATAATTACATTGCATACTGACGTATGCAAATTAGAACAACAAGTTTCCGTTTATTCTCTGAGGAAGAGAGGCTTTTTGCATGATAATGAGTCACAAAACATTTATTTAAAGGCAATTGCTGCATATATTTTACACCCATTACCGTTCCTTTGTGCTTTCAAGCATACCTTGTAACTGTGATCCTTAGACACGTTATTATCCCAAGTGTCTCTGCTGCATTTACAAGATGAACGCCAAGAGCATACAGGGCACTGAAACAATTTGCAAAGTTTAGGGTGTACATTAATGAATGCCTTCAACGTGGCCAAACCAGTAAGCAATTACTGGCTTATTAAGGTAATTGTTATGTACAGGTGAAAACAAATATTATACGCTCATTATGTATGAATGCAAATATACTTCTGTAGTGATGATGGCAATAAAATGTATCTGTTGCCAACACACAGTGGAGGCGGCCATTTTGCAAGTTCAACCAGTCTGTCAGTCCACTCTGAACTGAAACAAAATGGAGTTGATGTATCAGGGAAGAATGGAGACACTTCCCATAGCATCCAAACAGACTTGAGGTAGCATTTACAAAATGCATTCTATAAAATGATATGTAGAAGCTGATGGGTGGACTTCTTAGCCCTTTTTACTGATACACCAACATGTCCTCTACTGTGCAAAATGTGTGTCACAGCGAAAAGTGAAAAACTCCATGTCAACCTTTTGACTGTTGACCTTAGCCATGTTGACCTAATGACCCTGTTGACCTAATGACCCTGTCTACCTTCAGTCATGTCGACCTTGTGGTGTCGACCTAGTTGCTTTCTGACCAATGATCCATACCCATCTCCTTTGCTAGCAGCCTCCCAAAGCGTTCCCCAAATCTAGTAACCTCCTCTTCCCTAGCAACACCGACATCACCAGTAGGAGCCAAAGAAGACATGTTGACACCCGCTGAAAGGGTAGCTCTTTTTCGGAAGAGCTGTCCCTTGCGATACTAATCTCATATGTTAAAGCATATACAGTATGATTCGTTTTGTTGCGATGTTCGGTGGGTGGGATGTAGTTCACAATATTAATACATATAGTGTCTCTGTCTTCTGGTTCTCTTCAGCATGAAGACATTTGAGTTACGCCACAAACACACAACCACAAGAAGACGGGAGCCGATATATACCACAGGCCAGTGCCGGAGGAGGGAGATGTGGTTTCTGGGTGCTCAAAACACCTCCCCGTGGTGGGTCACAGCCTATCTGTAACACCACCAGCATTTACATACGCCATATTGTATGGCATGCAATGCGATGCGATTTTCCTATGTAATGTATTCACTGCTCTGTGTCAGTGAATCCATTAAAAAGATAGGATGCGATAAAAAATTGCATCGCATTCCATTATTGTATGGCATGCTATGCGATGAGATATCGGTTCTGATGGAACCTAGAATAATGCCATTTAATGGTAAAATGACATATAATGTCACTATCCACATCATCCATCCATCCATCCATCATCCACGCTTCGGGCTTGGTGGCTCGCTGCGCTCGCCACACGTGTATAGTGGGGTATGAAAAGGTTGGTCGGACGCATACCACCGTCCTTCGGGATCACATCTATACTAGGGGCGGGGGGGGGGGGGGCATTAAAAATGACATTATATGTCATTTAATGCTATATTACATTAAATGCCATTATAAGCGTCAAAATCACATCGCATGCCATACCATAACGGCATGCAATGCGATGCGATTTCCCTACGTTTGCGTACGTAGTAAAAGTGGGCGCCGTGATAATACACAAGTACCGCATCAGATTCAATGATTCCCAGCAAGCAGTGGTTTGAAATCTAATGGAAGAGATGATGAACCATTCATAGTCTATCAAAGTAAACTCTGCAATTGGTCATGCAGTGGGGTTAGGTACAGAATCCCAGCAGACAGGATGCTGACAGTCAGGAGACCAACAGTGTAAGGACAAATCCTGGTCAGTATTTTCTCCCTAGGGCCAAATTGTATTAGTGTATGGGGGCCTTTACGCACACCTATGCATACTGTATACTGTATATACTGTATACTAGGCATGAGTGGGTTCGGTTCCTAGAGAGCAGAACCCCCCCTAACTTACCTGATCCAAGGCAACTCGCAAGGTGTTCTAGCCTTCCTGCCATTTCCATCATCTTCCCGCTGTTGGAAGTCCCGGTCACCAGCGCCATCTTTATTCCCACACTTGATTTCAGACATCACAGATGTGTCCTGTGCTGTCTGCTGTAATGGGGCAGAGAGGGGGGGCTGCTACTATGAGGTACACCTATTATGGGGGACACCTACTAAGGGGGACAACTACTAAGAGCAGGGCTGGGCAGTTGCGGCCCTCCAGATGTTGAGGAACTACACATCCCAGCATGCCTTGCATCAGTTTCAGCATGGCCACATAGCAAAACTAATGCAAAGCATCCTGGGATGTGTAGTTCCTCAACATCTGCAGGGCCGCAATTGCCCAGCCCTGACTAAGAGGGACAACTATTAAAAGAGTTTTATTATAGCGGCACTACTGAGGGCTGGACAGGGCTAGATTAAGGGGGGTTCAGGGAGTCAGTACCCCTGGGCGCCCCTCTATCTAGGGCCCCCTGTGGCTGACATGTATTTCATTTATTTTGTTTTTAGCTAAAGGTTTTGTGCATGGGAGTGGGGTAGTGCTGCTGCTTCACCTATCTGCCAATGTGACACCTATCTGCCAATGATTAATGGTGCTTAGCATCGGGAGCCAAGGCACACTGACGGCACAAGTGTGCAGTGCATTACTGGATGTCAACTAAGTCCCATTATACTTTGCACAAGAGGTCAGAGGCTCTGATTGGTGGAGATCATCACATGCTTCTCAGGCCCGTGGAGGACCGCAGCAGCAGCCTTGTCATGGGAGGGTTTTTAGTCAGTGCTGAGTCTGTGAGGTCTCCAACAGAGCTAGGTACAGAGGGACAAACACAGGCTTTTCATGTGGTGTATATATATCCCCCCACCCCGCAGTTACCCATTGATCCTTTAACCTGAGCCCCTTATGGACACTTCCTCATTTAGAACTCTCAGATTATCAGCCTGTTGTACATTGTAGATCCCACAAGACATCTAGTACCAGAAGGTTTGTACTTACTCTTCCATATCATTTTTTCCTATTCTTTCCCACCTCCAGATGTAGACCACATATATTATGGGTACAACTCTCTGATAATGCAGATGCCCTGACTAGCACGCTTACCCATGGGGTTTACATGTACTCTCTTAGCGCAATGTTCCTACCTTTGCTTTATAACATGTCCCTACATTTGAACTTGCCTCCTAGTTTATTTGAACTAGTCAGTGACATTACACATATGTGTGATCTACATGCAAGGTTCTCCTGTTAATATTGTTATGTTAGTGACCAGTTAGTGGGCCAGATGCACTAAGCTTCAAAAGTGATCAAATGAAGAGTGATAAACAGCCAGCCAATCAGCTCCTACCTGCCGTGTCACAGGCTGAATTTGAAAATTGTCAGGCAGGAGCTGATTGGCTGGCTGTTTATCGCTCTCCATTTTATCACTTTTGAAGCTTAGTACATCTGGTCCTATGGTCTTTAAGTTTATACTGCCTTTACTCTGTGTTTTGGCAGTCTTTATTCTTAATCCCACCCTGGGGCTGGGGGCTACTATATGGGAACTGCTGTGCTGCCTAGTGTGCCAAACCAGTGCAGGGGTGCCATCATATTCCAAGGGTGCTGCCATGTGTCGTATATAATTCCAGGGGTGCCAGCATGTGTGCTGTATAATTCCAGGGTCGCTGCCATATGTGTGGTTTTTTTTTTTTTACTGAATGGGTGCCACCATCTGTGCCATATAATTCCAGCGGTGCCGCTATCTGTGTCGTTTTGGCCTAAAAACAACATTGTGAAGTGTGAGGTGTTCAGAATACACTGTAAATGAGCGGAAATGAATGTTACCGAGGTTAATAATAGTGTAGGAGCAAAAAGCAAAAAATATATATATATATTTTGTGATTTTAGCTGTTTTTCTGTTTTCTTCCAAGCAAATACAGATCCAAAACCCAGGGTTGCCTACCCTCCCGGATTGGCCAGGAGGATCCCGAAAATCAGGTCCCCCTCCTGGCCCCCTGGAAAGATGGGCAATCCTCCCGGATTCTCCCTCACCCTCCGCAATCTGCCTGGCTGCCTCCTTGAATTACCACGATTTGCGGATTTTCGTGGGGGAGGGGGCGGGGACTAAATATGCAAATTGTGCCATGTAGTCCTGCCACCTCCCCAAGGTCCTGCAAATCGGGGGGATTTTCAGTGCTGGGGGCGGGGCTTGATGATGTCTAAATCAGGCCCCCGCCCCCAGAAGTGTTGCTGTCAGTTTCCTCTCTGGGCTTCTCCCGGAGAGTTAAAAAGTAGGCAAGTATGCCAAAAACAAAAACCTGAAAGGGTGGTTTTGGCAAAACCAATCCAGATCCAAAACACGATGAGAGATCCGGATCCAAAACCAATAAACAAAAAAAACAAAAAGTGCCTGGCGCACAATCCTAATATACAAACTGTGCACAGCCCAGGTCTGACGTCACACGCTTTCCCCTCAAACGCCGGGACATGCCTGCATTTTCCCTGACACCCCAAGAAAATGGCCGGATACCATCCACAAACGCCGGCTTCCTGTCAATCAACTTGCATTCGGCCAGTTATAAAATATTAAAAAGTAGCAGGATTTTATTTTAGGATGCCCTTGCGCATGCGTACTATGGGCCGTACACATGCGCAGACGATCAAATATGCAGCTGTGCGATCAGGTTTGAATAACCCCCATAGTGCCAAATGGTGTGGTACAGGGGTCCGACAGTCAGGATCCCGTCAGTCATTAGCCCGACTGGCCGGACCCAGACAACATGGTGAGCGCAACTAAGCCCCTTGCAGGCTCGCTGCGCTTGCCATGCTGCGGGCACGGTGGCTCGCTGCGCTCACCACCTATTCTATTCTCCCTCTATGGGGGTTGTGGACCCCCACGAGGGAAAATAGCAGGTGGCCGTTGGGAACCCGTCTGTCAGTGTTTTGACAATCGGGATCCCGACGTCGGGTAAATGCCTGTCGGGATCCCGACTGTCGGGACCCCGTCCGGCACCCGTGCCAAATAAGAGATTTTGCTGTTACATGCAGTCTCAGTTCAGGAACGCTGAGGGGCATGTCCTCTGCTGTGCAGGATGGAGAACGGAAACTCATTTCGACAGGCTGGGTCATGACATCAGCGCACTACAGTGTACAGTGCAATACACAGGACCCTATGGCTCAAGAACAGACAACACAGAGCATTATCCACCAAAAGTTCTGATTGGTGTCTTTGCTTCAACTTCAAATTCCCCTGAGCAAAAGTGCTGTAGAAGGCAAGTAGCGGACTTAGGTGCCGATTTATTATACGATCACATATACAATGCGACCTGGGCGGGATCTACTGAGATAAGTATCAGGGTGGTAAAAACCCGCAGAATTTGGTGCCATCGAAGATGGTTTAAGTAAGAGAAGGAAAAGCTCTTGAGGGCCCTGCTGGGAGCTTACATTTGGTGCCGAACATCACTGCAGCCAGGTCAGCGCCACCGCTAGGCAGCTTTAGGGGCAGATTTATTAAGCTCGGAGAAGAGATAAACTGGAGATAAAGCGGAGAAAAGGTAAAAGGAGATAAAGCACCAGCCAATCAACTCCCAACTGTCTTTTTCAAACACAGCTGATTGGCTGGTGCTTTATCTCCTTTTACCTTTTCTTCGCTTTATCTCCAGTTTATCTCTTCTCCAAGCTTAATAAATCTGCCCCTTAGTCATTAGCCTGGGGCACCGGCCAGTGGAGGGTGGCAGTTGGGAGCAGGCCCCCCCTGGATGGAAGTGAGCGGCGCAACTCTTCCACCCCGTGGAGCAGCTCAGCGGACACCACCCTAAACCCCCCCCCCCCCCGGCGGCTGCATCACACACACACACACAACCCCGGGGGAGTGAGACCTTGTGTCTTGTTGCTGTGCTCAGTCTTGCCATGTGTATGACCTGTAACATGAAACTGTCTTCCACAGCCTCAGCCAGTTTTAAGCTTCCTACACAGCTGTTTCTGTTTCAGTTAATGAATGTGTTTCAACCTACATATGAAAATGTTGATTATTATCACCTGTTTTATATGATTGATTAATCATACACATGACTATGAGCCTTATTCAGACCTGATCGCTCATCTTTTCGCTGGTTATGTCACTTTTTTGGCTCGCGCATTCGCGCTACTCCCCGTAGGCAGTAGGAAACCACTATTCATACAAAATGCACAAAACCCATGTTACTAACAACTTTTTTAGTGGGATTTAATTTGGCATGCCAACAAAGGTTGGTGAGAGCCTATACATAGGAGACCCCTGCCATAACAGAGGGCCTGATTTAACATTATATACTGTACTGTTGTCAATGGCCACATGTGCAGTACGGGCCCTAAATGATCACACGCATTCTCCCTTCTACCTCTGCCAGATTGACAGGCAGAGGCATTCGGGGGGGCAGGGACAATCGGCATTTCTGGAAATGGGGTGTGTCACCCACTTTGCCCGGGAGTGGCAATGCCAGGTTCTGCGTCCCAGGACTCATACTTCCTGGCCTCGCAAAGCGTCCTGCGATGACCAGCCTCAGGGCCGTAACTAGGGGGGGGCTGGGGGGTCACGCGCACCGGGCGCTGGAGGTGAGGGGCGCTGTGAGGTCCGGTGACAGGTATGTGGACGCTGTAGCGGCATGTTACTTTGACTCCGTCCATCTCCTACTAGCGCGGCTGCAGGAAGCGCTGATGACTTCGAAAAGACTTGCCGGACGCTGATTGGCTGAATTCAGCCAATCAGCATCCGGCAAGTCTTTTTGAAGTCATCAGCGCTTCCCGCCGCAGCGCTAGTAGGAGACGGACGAAGTCAAAGTAAGATGCGGCTGCGGCTTCTGCGGCTTCAACGGTGAGAGGACTGTGCGGGGAGGGGGGGGTCTCCGGTGCCAGGGACAAGGCGTCATTTGGTCGGTCCCCCCTGTCAGCTGCTAACTAAGCAGCGGGGAATAAACGCTGTGCGCATGCGCACAGCGTCTATTCCCGCAGCCAGGGGGCTGGGGGCATGGCTAGAGGCTCACAGAGCCTCTGGGTCATGCCCCCATAGCGGCAAAATGGGGGCGTGGCCTCGCGGGAGAGCAGCGATTATAGGCCACGCCCCCACGGCGCGCAGCAGCATCACTAGGGGGGGGGGGGCACCAAAAGACTGCCTTGCCCCGGGCGCCGGAAACCCTAGTTTCGGCCCTGCCAGCCTGATACCTGCTTCTGCACTCACATTTCTAGTGGACAGATTTGCAAAACTGTGTGTGTTTGGCTTTTACAAATCCTGATGAATGAGGCCCGCAGATGGCAATGAAAGCTCAGCAGTGAAGGGTCTGGAATCTGAATGTACTTTTTGTGGAAGAACGTACGTCTCGCTGTGTCTTCGTCAGATGTTCACATGACATTAGAATCTGACCCTATCAGTATGACGAGTCACATGAGCAAGAAGTGAATGTCAGGGGATTATTCAATGGAACTCTGGTAGGTTTTTTTGTTTTGTTTTTTTACACATCTTACTACGAAAACCAAATGTTAGTGGAACTATTAGGTTGTACATTAGGTTTCAGTTCTGCTGTTTATCTTCTTTTAAATGACATGGACAATACTGTATACTTTCAAAAGGGCTTTTGATAATAACCTGCCCCCTTCAGGCCTAAGCAATCAGTGCTCTTCCTTTGCTCCCTTGAGTCTATTACCCCTTCACACCAGCCTAAATTCCCGGGTTGAGTCCGGGAACAACCTGGTATTACCTCTGATGTGAAAGGTACCCGGGACAAATTACCGGGCTAATTTGCCAGTCATTTGCACCGCCGCCTGTGTGGATCCCTGGCCTGTGTGGAGGACCAGCAACCGGGGTGAGTATTCTCCCCACCTCCTGCCCCCGTCCGCCACCATCCCGCCGACTGCCCGACGCCATCCCGCCTCCTCCCCACTTCCTGTCGGCTTCCTTACCGCCCCCTTCACACACCAGAAAATGCAGGGACTTTTTCTGGTGTGAATGGGTCCAAACCCGGGAATGTCCCTTCTTGTCCCGGGAACTGAATTCCCGGGTTTGTCCCTGCATTTCTGGTGTGAAAGGGGTATATATTAGTCCTGTACTGAATTTATGAGGACATTACACTTTTCAATATAATTAGATTTTTTTTTTTTTTTTTAAAAAGAGATTATTATGTGCATAATTCTCGGCTTGTAACTTTGAATAAATGTGACTTCATCATATCTCCCATTGTTCCATGGGATGGGTGTATAAATCAGTGCAAATAAATTGTGACCCCCCTCCCAGTGGCGTAACTACTGTAAGGCAGCCCCAGCTGCCGCTTGGGGGAGCAAGCCACAGAGGAGTCAATGTGGGCGCCAGCACCTGCTGGTTGCACTGACATGCTGCTGCCTGCCACTGCCCACTGGCTGAGCACCGGAGGTGAGTCAGCCGCAGCGCGAGTGCGGCCATGGCAGAGACGACAATCCCCCCCACACACACACACACACACTGATTCAATTGACTGTACACAGAACCAGCTATTGGCTATTGTGTACAGGATGGGCAGGCGGATGGGCGTGCTGGGGCAGCCTGGGATGTGTCAGAGCTAAGGTAAACAGCAGTGTCTGCTGGTTTCTCTTCCTCTATCCTGCTTCAGCTTCTCCGTTATGAAGCGTGTGACATCATCACGTCACACACTGGGGCAACACGCTGGGGGGAGGGGGGGTGCCACAAACTTTTTGGCAGGGGGGAGCAAAATTTATATTTATCGGGGGAGGCAAGCATGCTTAAGCAGAGGCAGTTACTGCCCTGACCATGCACAGATCGATTAGATCTGTGCATGGTTCTGTCAAAAAAAGTATTGTAAAGTTTAATTAAAAAAAAAAGGCGTAGGGTCCCCCCTCCCGAGCAAAACCAGCCCTGGGCTCATTGAGCCCGTCCTGGTTCCCCAAATATGGGGGAAAATTCATGGGGTTAAGAAACCAGCACCGGGCTCTTGGACCGTTTCTGGTTCCAAAAATACAGGGATAAAAAAAAAACTGGGGTCCCCCATATTTTGGAACCAGCACCAGCCAGGGGTGTCCTGCCACAGCCGGTGGACACTTTTTACACAAGGTCCCTTGGCCAAAACACGATGGCTATGGCTGGTCAGCCCTGGATGGGGTACCTAGGGGAGTGTGGGTCCCCAAATAAAGGGGTCCCCCCCAGGGCCGGCGGTCTGCTCACCTGCTGCTGCTTCTTTCAGTGAGGTGCTGAGCGGCAGCTTGAAGGCCTTGGGAGGTGCTGTGCGTGCATGTGCAGCAGCCTCCCGCGCCCATTTTGGATTTGGGAAAAGTGCTGCGGCCGCTGCCCGTGGCCCAGCCAGCCCAGGGGGAGCGCGGCCGGACCCTTTTTAAAGAGTTTTGGGCTGGCGCACCGGGAAATGGCTTGGTTTCCCGGTGGGCCAATCCACCCCTGGGTCCCCCCCAGGCTTCACTCGCCCAGGGCTTAAACCCAGGGCTCTCCCCAGCTTCCCTAGAAGGCGGACACCGGGCTGATAAAATAAGTATACAAATTAGATAATAAATATAGCTTTTTACAGTAGAACTACAAGTCCCAGAAGGCCTCCCCCACATGCTGGGACTTGGTGAACCACATGCGCAAAACACCACCATCTGACAAGGGGTCAAATTTGGACCCAAACGAACGGGTCTAAATTGAATCAATATACATATACTGTAGATGCCTAAACTTGGTTAATGCTGGCAAATGATACTACAACACTGCAGTCAAAACTCTAAGGGGGGAATTCAATTAGCCGTGAGAGTTTACGTGGGCTAATTCATAGGGCTATCCAATTAGCCCGAAAGCCAGCAGTCATCAACGATTATTTTTTCACCTGCCTCATCAGGTCTAAAAAAATCCTCAATAACCCAGAGGGCAGGGCTTAAAGTGGTCCTGGAGAGGTGGTGGAACTCTCTTCCCTTGCCACCGCCCCCCCCCCTCCCCCAATAAGCGGAGCCCTGGCCATTGCCAGGATTTTTGGCACCCCCTGCAAACTATAAAATTTGAGCAATACCTCCCATTCTTTATAAAGGGACAGTGGTCTCACAATAGAACCCCCAATTTAAATTATGCCACACAGTAGCACAATCATATTCACATTACACCAAATGTAGTGACCCTGATCATATTACAGCAAAAAGTAGTGCCCCTTATTCTTGTTATGACAAACAGTAGTGTCCCTTATTCAAGTTATGTTACACAAACGTGCCCCTAATACATTTATGCCACACAATAGTTTCCCCTTACACTTAATGACCACAGTAGTATTGCTTATACATATAATACCCATAGCAGCAGTACCCCGTACACAAAATGTCCACAGTAAGAACCCTTTATGCACATATCTGTCTCTGTCCCTCCAGCAGCTTCCTTTCCTCTCATCTTCACTTTAGAAGTGATGGCGCATTACATCATACACGCCGTGCCAGAAAATGGAGCTGCTGGGACAGGCTTTTCTGTTGGAATTACTGTGCAGAGCTGTGGTAGAGGTGGAACTGAGTTCCCCCTACCATTAGAGGTGGTGGAACTCAGTTCCATCCAGTTCCCCCCCCCCACTTTAACCCCTGCCAGAGGGTGACATGTGCTGCGACCAAACTTTTCACGGAATTTGTGTGTTAACACGTTACTTTAACAGGTATGAGTAGGACCATCAGGGAGTTCCGGAGTCCAATTGAATAGCCGCAATCTCTTCTTTTCACCCACAGTAATTTACAACGGGTAATTGAACTCCGCCCTAAATGAGATTTATTACACAGAACAAGTGGATGTATTGCTCAGTGTAACCAATCCGATTTTAGATATTGCTTACCAAGCATACTTGCCTACTTTTGAAAACTAGTTTCAGGGAGATTATAGTTGGTAGTAGAATTTTGCACAGTGCCCCACTGAGGGGGCATGCCATGCTCCACCCAAAGGGCGTGTCTAGTTCCATATATGGAGATATTGTGAAAAGCGATCGTGAACATGGCACCTAGAAGCGTGGGTGTGTACTGCTACATCTAAGAGGAATCTTGTAAAATGACTTATAGCCAAATGTAGATGAGCCCCAAAGCAGTTAGTAAGAACTACTATACTATAAAGTGCTGGGAAATGGTGGTGATTATTCAATGTAAATGTATCTATCTCCTTTTTCCCCCAAAAATGTAACAGTGTAATGTAGGCTAGGTGACATGACGGAGATTGCTAGAGTAATGAGGGAGAGAGGGAGATTGCTCCTATGTCAAGGAGTCTCCTGCAGAATGCAGGAGGGTAGATAACTATGATGTAACAGTGTAATGTGGGCTAGGTGACATGAGGGAGATTGCTAGAGTAATGAGGGAGAGAGGGAGATTGCTGCTATGTCAGGGAGTCTCCTGCAGAATGCAGGAGGGGAGGTAACTATGATGTAACAGTGTAATGTGAGCTAGGTGACATGAGGGAGATTGCTAGACTAATGAGGGAGAGAGGGAGATTGCTGCTATGTCAGGGAGTCTCCTGCAGAATGCAGGAGGGGAGGCAGCTATGTTACCAAGTACATTCTATAAAAGCATAACTAGAATTTTTTTGCTATGGGAAACAATTCCACTTGTCCACATGTGTCATATACCATGCTCTCATTTAGAATATTAACACAATATTGTCCACATAGGCTGAATGTTGATATTCACAATATCGACATGGTTATTTGGACAGTGCCTAACGTTGACACGTTCCGCGTGTCAGCATTATGCATGTCAACAGTGATAATGTCGCCAGAACTATTTTAGCCTAACCCTCACAGGTTCATGATGTAGACACAAAATAGTCCGGAACCCTTTTTTAATTGCAGCATTCTTTCACCTGAGCGAGTGCCACCAGGAACTCACCGCAGCAAGGTTTAGAATGTCTCTAAATAACCATTAATAGTGTGCATGTTACCTCTCCAATCTCCAGTATTTATAGGACAGCTGGACTACTGCACCTACTATTCAGAAAATGGTGAGAGTGATGGACGGGTTTGTTTCAAGCTAAGTTATCGTGCTATTAAAAATGGATGGAAGACGTTAGACGGCAGACTTAATGCGCTCATTTGCATGCCTTTGCTGAGGTAAGCTGGCGCATTTTAATTGCTCGTGAGGAAAGATTTGGGAACAGCTTACAGACAAAAGCAGATGTTTAACCTCACTAATAACCGGCGGAGTCGAGATGTTCAGAATTGCATATACCAACTGGTTCAAACACTTAAGCTGGGAACACATTAGACTAGGCATGTATAAACTGTGGCCCTCCAGCTGTTGTGAAACCACACATCCCAGCATGCCTTGCCATAGTTTTAGCATTCCCTAATAGCAAAACTGTGGCAAGTCATGATAAGACTTGTAGTTTCACAACAGCTGGAGGACCATAGTTTGGACATGCCTGCATTAGACCAAAAGTGGCCAAACTAGTCCTCTACCAATGGTCCACGTTTGTATTCATTACTAAGTGTCACATTCCCCATACCACCTAGCTGGTACACTGGTGCAATCATTACTATCTGTCACATTTCCCAGGCCACCTAGCTGGTACACAGGTGCAGTCATTACTAACTGTCACATTCCCCATACCACCTAGCTGGTACACAGGTGCAGTTATTACTAACTGTCACATTCCCCAGACCACCCAGCTGGTGCACAGGTGCAATCATTACTTGTACTTATATGTTGTTATATGTTTAACCTTTTCCTGACCATTATCTTATTTAAATGTGTGATACAGCCTATACCAGTGGTCTCCAACCTTATTTGGGGTGTGAGCTACTTGCGGCAAAATAAACCACCCGAAGACCTACTAACATTTAAAAAAAAACCTGCCTAATAACCATATAATGCCCTTTACACATTATGCCACACGCTGTAATGCCCGTGACACATTTATGCCACATACTGTACTGTGTGGGCTTGCCAAAAAATGGGTGTAGCCACATGCCACATGGGGTGCGTCCAATGAAAATGGTGGTGTGATACACATATGCCCCCAATAGTGCAGCGCCAGATATACATATGTCCAAATAGTGCCAGATACACAGATATGCCCCCAATAGTGCCAGATACACAGATATGCCCCCAATAGTGCCATATACACATATGTCCCCAATAGTGCCAGATACAAATATGCTCCCATGATGCCAGGTATGCCACCACTGTGCCAGAAACAGATATGCCCCCACAGTGCCAAAGTATGCCCCCACTGTGCCAGAAATGTCCCCCACATTGCCAGGAATGCCCTCACTGTGCCAGGTGTGCCCCCACTGTCACAGAAACAGGTATGCCCCCACTGTGCCAGGTATGTCCCCCACTGTGCCAAGTATGCCCTCACTGTGCTACATATGCCCCCACTGTCCCAGAAACAAGTATGCCCCCATTGTGCCAGGAATTTCCCCTACTGTGCCAGGTATGCCCTCACTGTGCTACGTATGCCCTCACTGTCCCAGAAACAGGTAAGCCCCCCACTGTGACAGAAATGTCCCCCACTGTGCCAGAAGCAGCAGAACTCACTGTTTGTGTTGTTCCTGCTGCTGCCGGGGGTAGGAGAGTCCGGTGCTCCCCTGGTGGGTGGGTGGCTGGCTGGCTGGCTGGCGCTGGCTCCTCCGTCCTCTGTTGCTGCATTGCTGAAGCTTCCATTCCCTGTGTCTGGGCTGTCCATAAGCAAATCAAAGCTTGCGGGCCGTCTCCTGATTGGCTGATGTCGAGCTCTGATTGGCTGATGGCGGCCCAGTCAAAGGGATACACACTGAGGAGGAGGAGAGATGCTGTGGTCTGAATTAGCGGCAGCGGTGGTAAATCACACTGGCAGGTGAGGAAGGGAAGGAGAGACGGACAGGAGGGAGAGACGGACATGCGGATGGCAGTGGTCGAGCCACACGGATCGCTTCCGCGAGCTACCGGTAGCTCGTGAGCAACGGGTTGGCGACCCCTGGCCTATACTGTAGCCCATATGTATTGTTAATTATTAATATTGTATTCCATACTGTATCCAGTGTACAAAAAGACCAATTTTCAGGGCTGTTAACACTGCCCCAAACTCCCGTACTTACTCCAATGTCCTGCAGAATGGGGATTTTGGATTACATGTGGAAACCCCCCTCTAAAAATCCCGCGTTTCACTGATGCTCCTTGTTTGCTAAGTCATCATCCGTGATCACTAGCATTTTCCCTATGCACAAGTGAACAGACGCTTCCCTATACATCCTGGTGTGCACAGGACACGAGCGAGGGAGCGTCATCATTTACTTGACAATGTAATCATTCAATGGTCAGAGATTATTGCAGGACAAGTGGTGTCTCCCTCTAGTGGATAACCTGTATAATTCATGTTGTAACCTAAGAATATATCATTCAACATTAACATGACTTCCAGGAATCTTCATTGTGTGTGTGCATGTGTGTGTGTGTGTGTGCATGCGTGTGTGTGTGTGTACTACATGCTAAAGCAGCCAGTAATGCCGTCGGTACTCTTTACCTAGCACGGCGCCCACGATCTTGATCGTGGGCATCGTGAGGTAAAAAATCGCGTCGGTCGCGTCGTATGCGGGCTAAAGATGCCCGGACGCGACGCGACCGACGCGATGTCCACGATTTCCCATTGAAAACCATGTTAAACATGGAAATCGTGTCGGTCGCGTCGCGGCCGGCCATAAATGTGCACACGATGGCCGCGACGCGATGCCCACGATTTGCCATAGGAATCAATGTTAAAAGGCCCGATGGACACGATTTTCATGTTAAATGGCTGAATGGACCCGATTTTAGCATAGGAAACAATGTTAAATGGGCCTTAGAGCCCAAATACTTACCCTGAACTCTGAAATGGCCACCCCAATTGTTTACGCCACCCCACGATCAACGTCAACCCGAAGCGTGGCGAGCGCAGCGAGCCCGCGAGGGGCGGCGGTACGCGTCCTCCGACCTTTTCATACCCCCACTATCCACGTCGGCGTGGAGTTGAGAATAGAATAGTGTGGCGAGCGCAGCGAGCCACCGAGCCCGAAGCGTGGCGAGCCCCGCGAGGAGACGCGGATACCTTCACAGTTATACGCGTCCCCTCGCGGGCTTCACAGGTGTCCGTGGCGACGCGGACACCTGTGAAGCCCGCGAGGGGACGCGTTTACCTGTGAAGGTATCCGCGTCCGCTCGCCACGCTTCGGGCTCGGTGGCTCGCTGCGCTCGCCACACTATTCTATTCTCAACTCCACGCCGACGTGGATAGTGGGGGTATGAAAAGGTCGGAGGACGCGTACCGCCGCCCCTCGCGGGCTCGCTGCGCTCGCCACGCTTCGGGTTGACGTTGATCGTGGGGTGGCGTAAACAATTGGGGGGGCAATTTCAGAGTTCAGGGTAAGTATTTGGGCTCTAAGGCCCATTTAACATTGTTTGCTATGGTAAAATCGGGTCCATTCAGCCATTTAACATGAAAATCGTGTCCATCGGGCCTTTTAACATTGATTCCTATGGCAAATCGTGGGCATCGCGTCGCGGTCATCGTGTGCACATTTATGGCCGGCCGCGACGCGACCGACGCGATTTCCATGTTTAACATGGTTTTCAATGGGAAATCGCGGGCATCGCGTCGGTCGCGTCGCGGCCAGACATAAATGTACCCGCGATGGGCGCCGTGATAGGTAAAGAGTACCATTTCATCACATGCAAATAAAAGTTATTTTAGTTGGTTGGTTCCGTAATACGTGTATCCCAACGGTGGGCCTAATTCAGATTTGTACAGAACAGGTCTTGTTATATCGCACGCAGCTCCCTTTCAGCCGCAGCATGCCATCATCGTTGGGAGCGGAGTGTGGGCCGCAACCAACACCTGAGCGCAGTCTGAGCAAGCTTCAGTATAAAGCACTATTACCGCAGCCTGATAACGTCATGTCCGCAGACCATACTTGCTTACCCTCCCAGAATGGCTCACGAAAGTTGGGTCCGCCTCCCGGTCCCACAGAAAGGCTGCATCTTCCTCAGGCCCCCGGCCCCCCGAACGCAGCCCCGCATTGCCCTTCACCTCACAGTGTAATGACAGCATTGGTGGCAGTTTGCGGAGTGGGTGGGGTATCTCTCTGTAGAGTCACGAATCATGGCATTTGGTTGTAATGAGGGTGGGGCTTAATGACATCAGCACCAGCCCCACCCCCCGGAAAGGCAGATCAGTGTCTATACTCTGGGCTTCTCCCAGAGAGGAGCACTAAATAGTAGGCAAGTATTCCTCAGACAGGGCACTCAGATCTCCTAGGATAAAGCTGCAGCTCCAGGCCTCAACACTGAAATAGGCCCATCATCATGATAGCATGGTGATCACCAGCTGGCCACATGGTCAGCGGCGTAGCTACTGCCGCTACTGCCCCCTACGGTGGCTTGGGTAGCTGGGGATGCTTCTATGCCGGGCTGGCATATTTACATCTCAAATATGGCACTGGGTGCCGACCAATCAGAGCTTGTGTACCAGCAGCCACAGTTAGTGATTGGCTGCCAGGCCGCAAGCTCTGATTGGCTCACGTGCTGGTATTATATTTGAAGTGGTCACCAGACTTAGCAAGGGGTGAGAGAAAAGTGTTCTCCACTGGTCTTCCCTCAGTGATGGCAGTTGGCAGTGCAGCCACCTCAGGGCAATTACTGGGGGCATTATGTGGAAGCTGCACTAGTGGTGGCATTATGTTTAAGTGGCACTAGTGGGGGCATCATGTGTGAAAGCTTCAAAAAGTGATAAAGTGGAGAGTGATCAACAACCAGCCAATCAGCTCATACCTGTGATTTTTCACTCAGCCTGAACGATGACAGTTAGGAGCTGATTGGCTGGCTATTTATCACTCTCCATTTTATCACTTTTTGAAGCTTGATACATCTGGCCCATTACGTGCTAGTAAGTGCATTATGTGTGAAAGCGGCACTAAAATGCCATGGTGGGGCGCAAACTTTATAATTACGCCACTGTGTGTGTGTATAGGGTTCCCCAGAATTGTCCGGAATGCTGGAGCTGCTGGGAGAAGATGTAGAAATATGCACCTTCTGCTATGAAACCTCTGGCGTAAAATGGTGTCAGCGGCATAACTCTGTTTGGCATAATATGTTCTAAGCATTACGGTGTGCATATTGTGTAAGGGGCATTACAGTGTGTAGCATATTGTCTAAAGGGCAATACGGTGTGTGGCATAATGTGTAAGGGGCATTAGAGTGTGTGGCATATTGTCTAAGGGGCATTACAGTGTGTGGCATAAAGTGTAAGGGGCATTATCGTGTGTGACAAAGTGTAGGGGGCATTACTATAAGAAGGAAAATTACAAATAATGCAAGGTGCATGATTCAGGATTCTTACCGGTGGTGGCCAATGCCTGTGCATACAGATTGCAAAGCTGGTATGCTTTTTCTGCAAGGCCACAACTCTTGCAACAAGGCCACACAAATTCTTTATTTTTAAAATGTCTATGGGGAAGGGGAGTTTTTAATTGTTTGCAATTATATCATTGTTAAACATGTACATTAAATGAACTTGGTTCTTATTTACCTGACACTAAGCTACAGATATTCCATGAATATGGAGCATTTGCCGGCGTCTGAGAGCGCTTTGCTATCACAAGTCATCATGGGAATTAGGAGTTTTCAAATTCATAGAAACAGAATATTTATATTGCCCATCACCAGGACTGTAGATATTCTTATTCATACTTGCCAACCTTTTAATGTCCTTCTCCGGGAAGTGCAGGTCGGGGGGCCGGGACAAGGCTGACGTCCCAAAGCCCCGGCCCCAATCCAAGCAAATGCAGCGATTAGCGGGTCTGTGTCATTTTAGTCCTGCCCCCTCCCCTGGACCCGCGATTTACGGCACTTCTTTCACCAGCTCCGGGGGAATGTGGGAGACTTGCCCACCTTCCCGGGGGGCCGGGAGGGGGACCCAATTTTCGGGAGACTCCCGGCCATTACGGGAGGGTAGCAAATAGGTTCTTATTTATCTACAGTATGTGCAGATACTTATATAGAGCCAGCATATTCCCCTATCTAATGCTTTACAATTTTAAACAAAATAGTAATAATACAATATAAAAGCCGCCACCCAGCTCGGTTTTTATGAGCTCTGTGACTGCATTGGCTTCACTGTGACTGGCGGTGGCTTGCAATTGCAAATCCTGCCTGCCAGTCACCCGCTGCGATAAGTAGAGCCCTGACTACTTGTATGAAGCCACTCCCTACCTTATTGCGCAGCCCAATCTGGCTTCTATGGGCTGCAGCCGATGCAGTCCATAAAAGCCAGGGGGTTTGCAATGGATCTATTGCGCTGTCTCCTCTTGAGGCAAGCAGTAGTGGCAGCACCCCTACCAAACGTAATTAGGGGCTGCTGCTTACAGGCAGAGAAGATAGGAAAAATGTTCTAAATTAATTCAAATAAGTGCTACATAATACAAATATCTAACAATCAGAATGCAATTCCAGGTGTCTTGTAGCTTGTACTGTGGTATTAAATCTTAAACTGGGGCTCTCCCCCGAGGCTCTCAGCCATCTATTGGAGATATCCTGTGTGGGGGAGATAGGCCAGAACTGTCAATCTTAATGCTGGGTGTGTGTATAACGCTGGGTGGGGGGCGGAGTTCACTCTATGACTCCGCCCAGCATTATACACACACTCACAGATTGACAGTTCTGGGCTATTATTAACACTGGGACGTGGTGGTCAGGATAGTAAGCAGGTGATGGAGTACAAGTCCAAAAGCACAGGTCTGGGTGATGGAGGGACCACAGCGGGAATCTCCTATGCCTGCTGCGATGCCTCCTGCCCCGCCGGCAGTGGCATCCTCCATAGGTCTCTATAGGGGGATGCGATGCACCCCGATGCATCAATATCAGGCAGCATCACATCAGGTCCTGGGGCTATCACCAATCTAAGATGCCGGTAGCCCATTGTAGCCTATAAGCTACTTACCGCATCCCCGGCAGGGCAGTGCGTTCAGTGCCAATGGCACCTGGCTGAGCAGTTTGCATGGGCCCCCAAGTGTTAAAGTCACCTCTGGGGCTCAGTGTAGATCAAACTTGCCTACCCAGGATGCTCCTGAAAATCGGGCCAACCTTGCATCCCCCAAAGGTACTTGTTTCTTAGCACGGCGCCCATCGCATCGTATACCATAAACCATACAATGGTATGCGATGCGCTGCGATGTTGCGCAATGTCAGCTGATGTTATACAATTTTAAATTGTATACCATCGCATTGTATGCCATTGTATGCCATATACAATGGTATACGATTTAAAATTGTATAAGCACCCTAATGGGTTTTTTCAATGTTAAATGGTCCCCCTATCTCCTATATATTTGGCTACATCTGTCACTCAAAGTGGGTGTCTGTGTCTATAACGCTCTGTTCCTGGACTTTCCTCTTAATGTGTGATTGCCTTCATCTGTGCTGAACACCTTTCTGAGAAATTAACCTGTTTAAAACAGGTGATGGCAATCATACATTAAGGAAGTCTAGAAACAGAGCATTGTGTCCCTCCTGGAGAGGGTCATGTTGGGAGGTATGTGACAGAGAACCTTACCAGTGAGCCCACAGACAGTGCCAGACACCCACTGCCTTCCCATGTTGCCCAGCACTGCTACTCCACAGCCACCAGGTGAGCGCCCTCCTCCCGCGATTTGCGGCAAAACCTCCCCCCCCACATGCCCCCCCCTCCCGCGATTCGCGGCAAAAACACCCGCGACCCCCCCTACCGCGATTCGCAGCAAAAACACCCCCGCGACCCCCCCTCCCGCGATTCGCTGCAAAAAGAACCCCCCCACGACCCCTCCCGCAATTCGCGGCATAACCACCACCTCGCGACCCCCCCCTCCCGCGAATCGCGGCAAACCCTCCCCCGTGACACCCCCCCCGATTCGCGGGAAAAACAACCCCCCCCCGCGACCTCCCTCCCGCGATTCGCGGCAAAAAGAACCCCCCCGCGACCCCCCCCTTGCACGATTGGCGGCACCCCCCCTGCGACCCCCCTCCCGCGATTCGCGGCACCCCCCCCCCCCGCAATTCGCAGCAGCCCCAGGATTAAATGGCACATGCAAAACACTGACATGGCTATGGTCGACAATGAAAAAGGTTGACATGAGTTTTTGAAGATTTATTTTGAATTTTTTCATATTCATTGTCATGTGTCGACATGGACACCAATGAAGTGGCACACTTATGTCAACATTTACATGTGTTGACCTTTCTGTGTTGATTTTTTCTTGTGGCGATTCGCGTCACACCCACCCGCAACCCCCCCTCCCGCGATTCGCGGCACCCCCCGTGACCCCCCACCTCCCGCAATTCGCGGCAACCCCCCACCGGAACCCCTGTGAACCCCGCCCTCCGGCGATTCGCGGCACCCACCCCCGCGACCCCCCCTCCCGCAATTCGCGGCACCCCCCCGTGATTCGCGGCAGCTCCAGAATTAAATTGGGTACTCTTTACCTAGAACGGCGCCCGCGATTAGAATCGCGGGCGTCGGGGGTAAAAAATCGCGGTCATCGCGGGCATCGCGGGTAAATCACGGGTACATAAAAATCGTGTACCCGCGATCACCGCGATTTTCCCAAAGGTAACAATGTTAAAAAGCCTGATTGACCGCGATTTTACTTTAAAATGCCTCAATGCCCGCGATTTTCACATAGGAATCAATGTTAAATGGGCTACAGAGCCCAAATAGTCACAATTAACCCTTAAATGTCACCCCAATTTTTGTACGCCACCCCACGATCCACGCCAACCCGAAGCGTGGCGAGCGCAGCGAGCCCGCGAGGGGCGGCGGTACGCGTCCTCCGACCTTTTCATGCCCTACTATCCACGTCGGCGTGGAGTTGAGAATAGAATAGTGTGGCGAGCGCAGCGAGCCACCGAGCCCGAAGCGTGGCGAGCGCAGCGAGCCCCGCGAGGGGACGCGGATACCTTCACAGTTATACGCGTCCCCTCGCGGGCTTCACAGGTATCCGTGGCGAAAAGTGGACACCTGTGAAGCCCGCGAGGGGACGCGTTTACCTGTGAAGGTATCCGCGTCCCCTCGCGGGGCTCGCTGCGCTCGCCACGCTTCGGGCTCGGTGGCTCGCTGCGCTCGCCACACTATTCTATTCTCAACTCCACGCCGACGTGGATAGTAGGGCATGAAAAGGTCGGAGGACGCGTACCGCCGCCCCTCGCGGGCTCGCTGCGCTCGCCACGCTTCGGGTTGGCGTGGATCGTGGGGTGGCGTACAAAAATTGGGGGGACATTTAAGGGTTAATTCTGCCTATTTGGGCTCTGTAGCCCATTTAACATTGATTCCTATGTGAAAATCGCGGGCATTGAGGCATTGAATGCAAAATCGCGGTCAATCAGGCTTTTTAACATTGTTCCCTATGGGAAAATCGCGGTGATCGCGGGCATCGCGTCGCGGCCGTTTATGTAGTGCCCGCGATGTCGCGATCACCGCGATGGGCGCCGTTCTAGGTAAAGAGTACCTTAAATTGCACATGGAAAACACTGACATGGCTTTGGTCGACAATGAAAAAGGTTGACATGAGTTTTTGAAGTTTTTTTGGCATTTTTTGAATATTTTCATATTCATTCTCATGTGTCGACATGGACACCAATGAAGTGCCACACTTATGTCAACATTTACATGTGTTGACCTTTCTGTGTTGATTCTTTTCTTGTGGAGATTTGCGTCACACCCCCCGCAACCCCCCCTCCGGCGATTCGCGGCACCCCCCGCGACCCCCCCCCTCCCGCAATTCGCGGCAACCCCCCACCGGAACCCCCATGAACCCCGCTCTCCCGCGATTCGCGGTACCCACCCCCCGCAACCCCCCCCCCCCCCGCAAATCGCGGCACCCCCCGCGATTCGCGGCAGCCCCAGGATTAAATGGCACATGCAAAACACTGGCACGGCTATGGTCGACAATGAAAAAGGTTGACATGAGTTTTTGAAGATTTATTTCATTTTTTGAATGTTTTCATATTCATTGTCATGTGTCAACATGGACACCAATGAAGTGGCACACTTATGTCAACATTTACATGTGTTGACCTTTCTGTGTTGATTTTTTCTTGTGGCGATTCGCGTCACACCCCCCCGCAACCCCCCCTCCCGCGATTCGCGGCACCCCCCGTGACCCCCCACCTCCCGCAATTCGCGGCAACCCCCCACCGGAACCCCTGTGAACCCCGCCCTCCCGCGATTCGCGGCACCCACCCCCGCGACCCCCCCTCCCGCAATTCGCGGCACCCCCCCCCCGTGATTCGCGGCAGCTCCAGAATTAAATTGCACATGGAAAACACTGACATGGCTTTGGTCGACAATGAAAAAGGTTGACATGAGTTTTTTAAGTTTTTTTGTCATTTTTTGAATATTTTCATATTCATTCTCATGTGTCGACATGGACACCAATGAAGTGCCACACTTATGTCAACATTTACATGTGTTGACCTTTCTGTGTTGATTCTTTTCTTGTGGCGATTTGCGTCACACCCCCCGCAACCCCCCCTCCGGCGATTCGCGGCAACCCCCCGCGACACCCCCCCCCCTCCCGCAATTCGCGGCAACCCCCCACCGGAACCCCCATGAACCCCGCTCTCCCGCGATTCGCGGTACCCACCCCCCGCAACCCCCCCCCTCCCGCAAATCGCGGCACCCCCCGCGATTCGCGGCAGCCCCAGGATTAAATGGCACATGCAAAACACTGGCACGGCTATGGTCGACAATGAAAAAGGTTGACATGAGTTTTTGAAGATTTATTTCATTTTTTGAATGTTTTCATATTCATTGTCATGTGTCAACATGGACACCAATGAAGTGGCACACTTATGTCAACATTTACATGTGTTGACCTTTCTGTGTTGATTTTTTCTTGTGGCGATTCGCGTCACACCCCCCCGCAACCCCCCCTCCCGCGATTCGCGGCAACCCCCGTGACCCCCCACCTCCCGCAATTCGCGGCAACCCCCCACCGGAACCCCTGTGAACCCCGCCCTCCCGCGATTCGCGGCACCCAACCCCGCGACCTCCCCCTCCCGCAATTCGCTGCACCCCCCGTGATTCGCGGCAGCTCCAGAATTAAATTGCACATGGAAAACACTGACATGGCTATGGTCGACAATGAAAAAGGTTGACATGAGTTTTTGAAGTTTTTTTTTTCATTTTTTGAATATTTTCATATTCATTCTCATGTGTCAACATGGACACCAATGAAGTGCCACACTTATGTCAACATTTACATGTGTTGACCTTTCTGTGTTGATTTTTTCTTGTGGCGATTCGCGTCACACCCCCCCCCGCAACCCCCCCTCCCGCGATTCGCGGCAACCCCCGTGACCCCCCACCTCCCGCAATTCGCGGCAACCCCCCACCGGAACCCCTGTGAACCCCGCCCTCCCGCGATTCGCGGCACCCAACCCCGCGACCTCCCCCTCCCGCAATTCGCTGCACCCCCCGTGATTCGCGGCAGCTCCAGAATTTAATTGCACATGGAAAACACTGACATGGCTATGGTCGACAATGAAAAAGGTTGACATGAGTTTTTGAAGTTTTTTTTTTCATTTTTTGAATATTTTCATATTCATTCTCATGTGTCGACATGGACACCAATGAAGTGCCACACTTATGTCAACATTTACATGTGTTGACCTTTCTGTGTTGATTTTTTCTTGTGGCGATTTGCGTCACACCCCCCCCCCCCCCCGCGATTCACGGCACACACACACACACCTCCCCCGCGATTCTCGGCACCCCACCCCGTGACCCCCCCTCCCGTGATTCACGGCACACCCCCGCGACCCCCCCCTCCCATGATTCGCCGCAACCCCCGCCCCGTAACCCCGCTCTCCCGCGATTCGCGGTACCCACCCCCCGCAACCCCCCCCCTCCTGCAAATCGCGGCACCCCCCGCGATTCGCGGCAGCCCCAGGATTAAATGGCACATGCAAAATACTGGCACGGCTATGGTCGACAATGAAAAAGGTTGACATGAGTTTTTGAAGATTTATTTCATTTTTTGAATGTTTTCATATTCATTGTCATGTGTCAACATGGACACCAATGAAGTGGCACACTTATGTCAACATTTACATGTGTTGACCTTTCTGTGTTGATTTTTTCTTGTGGCGATTCGCGTCACACCCCCCCGCAACCCCCCCTCCCGCGATTCGCGGCACCCCCCGTGACCCCCCACCTCCCGCAATTCGCGGCAACCCCCCCCCCCCCCGAACCCCTGTAAACCCGCCCTTCCGCGATTCGCAGCACCCAACCCCGCGACCCCCCCCCCGATTCGCGGCAGCTCCAGAATTAAATTGCACATGGAAAACACTGACATGGCTATGGTCGACAATGAAAAAGGTTGACATGAGTTTTTGAAGTTTTTTTTTTCATTTTTTGAATATTTTCATATTCATTCTCATGTGTCCTGCAATTCGCGGCACCCTCCGCGACCCCCCCTCCCGCGATTCGCGGACACCTAAGTTGCAATACAGGGCATCTTTCATACAATTCTAACCATATTTCTCATATACAAACGTTCACAAATTAAGGGGGCGCAGCCCCTTACGACGGTGTGAAGAGCGCCCGTAGGGCGTGATGAATCACCTAGTAAGATTATTAATTGTATAAGCACCGTTAGGGGTGCTTACAATGTTAAAAGCACCTCCACGCCACCCCCTAGAGGCGTAGCTACCGTAAGGCAGCCACCGCGGCTGCTTGGGGGAGCAAGCGCTAGCGGGGCGCCCCCGGTGCCCGGGCACTCTGGTCAGACCCCCCCCCTTACCCCTCCGCATGCCGCCGCCACCGCATTCAGTCCGGCACCGCAGATAGCCTCCGGGCTCCGTCTTCTGAAGTAATGAAAAATGTCACGACAAAATGGCTGCCCCCTAATAGCAGACAGTTTTTACGGATGCTAGAGGAGGCCGCCGCCTCCTCTAACATCCCTAAAAAAACTGTCTGCTGTACGGGGGCAGCCATTTTGTCGTGTCATTTTTCATTACTGCAGGAGACGGAGCCCGGAGGCTATCTGCGGTGCCGGACTGAATGCGGGGCCAGCGGCGGCGGTGGCATGCGGAGGGGTAAGGTAATTTTTGGGCGGGGGGGCGCCACAATATTAGTTACGCCTCTGCCACCCCCATTATCAATGCCAACGCCAAGTTCAGTTCACCATAAAAAGATGGCGATTGCTACACGGTGACAAACGGCGAAAATCACTTAGAAAGCAATTCGCCGTCTGATCATTGAATACACTCACGGTGAATCACATTGAAAAACCCAATGAAAAACCGCATAGAGTTACAGCGACTATCAGACGGCGAATTGTCCGTCATTCACGGTTTGCCGTCGGCGAATAGTACATGTTGAACAGGGCGAATCAGTTTTTCAGTAAAAAGATTCACCTTAGAGAAAATAGCACACATTCGCCGTAGAACATGACGAATCAGCCTTATTAAATACTGCCCTAAGGGTTAACACGTGAATACAGATCAGACCAGTACAGTAGTACAATAGGAAATACTCACATTAGTGGGACATAATAACACATCAGACACTGATTGGCTTGTCAGGCTTTTTATTGTTGACAACAACAGATTCATATAGAGGCCGCTCAGCGACCAAATGACTCCATAGACAGTGACAGCAAAATGATGTTTCAGACTTGCTGGATATGGAGAGAGGGAGTTGTGAAGACAGAGATTGGGGGTAGGGGGATTACCCATCAACGGGACAGGTTTGGGTAGAGGGATAAGCCGTCAACGGGACAAGCTTGGGTTGGGGGATGAGCCGTCAACGGGACTGGCTTTTAACATTGAACAAACGTTGCAGAAACTTTAATGATTTGAGTTAGCTGCATATCATTAAAACAAGTCAAATACTAATGTGACACAAGTCAAACATATTAAATATAAATGTTAAAAAACAATTTCCCAAGTTATGGGATATACGATGTTATATATAAATGACTCTGAGTCCGATGTCCAGGATAAGTTCTTCTTTAAATATCCACCCTGGGCATCCCGTCCTCCTCGTACTGGCAGAGGAAGCCAACAGAGACAGGCCTGATGTAGATGACCGTCCTATAAAAACAAACGTTGATCAGTGACTGTTATTGTAGAGACACAAACGTTTGCCATGTACAAGTCATCTCATTATTCCCTGGCCTGCTGCTATCTGGCACCTGCACCATGTTACTGGCCCTTACTGACTACATTTATCTGTGTGATTCCTCTTTGGACCAATAAGAGCGCTGATACTGTGGGTGTGCCATGACAAGGACGGCCCCCTACAGGAAGCCCAGTGCACAGTGATGTGAGATCCCTCTAATGGGGCCACACACCGAGCGATTGCGGCCTATTTTCTAAGTGATCTGACTAGATCGCCTAGAAATGAAGTAGGGCCCATATGTGTACGGCCCATAGCGATAGTGATGCGTGGCACCATGCGTTGCTATCGCTGGGAGATGTAGATATTGCATGCAGTATAAATCTAGTCATAACCGGTATATGGTCGACACTATTAAGGTTGCCATACATTGGGTCGACCATTGAAGACACATGAAAAAGATTGACATGCCTAAGATCAACAGAATCAAAAGGGAGACACAAGCTTTAGGTCAACATTGGGAAGGTCCACCGTCAAAAGTTCAACATGGGTTTTCCATGTTATTTTTGAGCCGACATGTGTCGACAGGTGGTAGGTAGTTCATTCCCTACCATTCACTAGGGCTGGAGGGAGAATTTAATACTGCCCGAAGCACGGGAGAAGACGCGGTGCACTTTTTTTCAGTGTCCATGTTGACTGTGTCGACACTCGGGACAAAAAGTTGTGAAAACCCCATTTTTGGCTTTCGACCTTCCCAATGTCAACTTAATGATTGTGTCAATCTTTTGACCCTGTCATCTGTAGGCATGTCAACCTTTTTCATGTGTCGACCTAAGGTCAGTTGACCTTTAGTGGTCGATATACATTGTATGTCGACCTTAATAGTGTCAACCCAACGACCCATACCTGTTCATCGCCTATGTTCTCTCTATTGAGAACGTGGGCAGTGACAGATCGCTCAGCACCCTGCGCTGTGCTGCGCTGTGCGCTGAACGATCGGAGTGATCTAGAATCATTCAGATCGCTGACAAAAACGTTGCGCGCTGTAGCATTTCTCCTCTTATATTGTTACTCCTTAGTATAATGATATATACATGTCGTACTAGTAGGATACCAGCCCATCAGCGCTGTGTGAGAGAACTTGTGTAGCGGCCCCGGCTGCAGCAGATATGGAGATACCGGTTCTACATCACAGCATGTGTGTAAGACAAGAGACCTGAAATCTACCCCAGCGACCAGAGCAGGGAGGACGTGCGGATTGTGCCGGCAACCTACCTGGGGGAGGAGTCACTGCTGGTATCTGAGGACTTAGAGCTGATGCTGCTGTTGTCAGATGAGGAATCTGACCGGTCTGTCAAGTAATAACTGCCACTGGTGGTGGTATCTGTGATGTCATCAGATGTCATTGTGTCCTCCGACATCATGGAGGACACCGGGGACTCCTCACGCCTCTGCACCTCACTCTTGCAGGCTAGAAAATGATAGAAACAATCTGGTAGGTTGCTATGGGCAACATCACCGCTTCAGGGGTGAATTTAGGGGTCAGGCCACCGCTAGGCACATCATTTACAACGCGCTAACATGTTGATTTACCAATTAAAGATAACCGGTATTTCAAAACCTTTAAAAAGCAGAGTCCTACACGTTTCAGAGCCGTTTTTTATGCAGTGAGAATGGCTCAGAAACGGTGTTTAGTAACAACAACAGATTACAGACCTGTGATAGGCTGTCCCCTGCATTCTGCCTTGAAAATGTTCAGGGGATTAAATGGGTTGAATGATGTGAATGGTACTCAAACAGTATTTAAAACGGTAATCTACTGCAATGTGAAGGCTCAGACCCGTTTTAAATACCGTTTGGCAGTGTGAAAGCGGTATAACTTTGTTGTGATGAACTTACACCCCTGCACCTGGGGGACGCTTACCTTCACTGATCAGGTACTCCAGAAGCTCTCCCACGACTGCTGCCGCGTCCTCTGTGTCCAGAGTATTATCCGGCTCAGTAGCACATTCCCCAGACACATTGGTGCAGGGCACAGGGGGCTGCACGCTGGTGGGGTGCTTGGCCGCTCCTTTATTACACCTCGCAGACTTGCCAGGCTGTAAGGAGCAGAGGAAGAGACATCATGAGCTGTGACTACAGAACTCTCCGCAGTACAAGCACTTTCTACCATGGAAGCAATAGAACAGGGTCGGGCAGTGGAACCAGCTGTAACTGCACTATAGTATAATAGAAACCACTGATGTATTAACCATCGATAAAGGGACCATCAGGTCATTTTATTTTGCTACACATCGATAGCAAAACAATATTTATATATCATCCATAAACCATCGATGACAATAATCGATTGTCATCTCTGCTCTTAATTTATGATTGTCATCATCTGTCAATGGTACAATGGACAATGGACACCGCATGTCCATTGTACCAATGGGGACAAAGATTTCTTGTCCCAACCTGAGGGCACCGGAGCAAGCTAGCCCAGGGGCGCTAGAGTGCCGCAGCACACAGTCAACGTTTTATATACAAGGTATATATATATATATATATATACACACACAGCAATCATAGTATCAAAGGGAAGCCCAGGAACAGGACATATTGGTAGGTATGTACAGTATTCACGAGTAATAAGATCAGGGCAGCTTTATGTGATGAAGTTATTACCAGTACTGTACTAGGGATGGCCATTGTTGCCATTGCCATCGATGTTTGCCATTGATGGCAATCATGCAATTGGCCATCGATAGTGTTAAACTATGCAATGGATGTCTATTGATACTTTTACCTATTGATGGTCATCCAATGTGTTTGGCTGATTGGCCTGTGTGCCAATCAAAACATGGGGGCATGGCTTCACAGCTGTCAGGGGCGGAGCTATGCTCAATGTCCAGGCACTTTGTAAAAAAAAACGAAAGCAAAACATCGGTTTTGCTGTGCCATCGATGGAGGGAAACCATCGGGTTCTCCCCCCATCAATGGCAAAAGTATTCAATATCGGCCATAAACCATGGATGATTTGGAATCATCGATGGTCGATGGCATTCGTGTACTGTTCTACACATATTGTATACAGAGCACAGGCCGAGCTGCAGTCACAGCTGCAATCTGAGCTCTCAGGTGATTGGCAGATAATTGGCAGCACGTCAAAAGGAGAATAGTTACATTGGCAGAACTGCAGGGAGGAAGCAGTAACTCCTGTATAGTAGGGATGGCCATCGTTGCCATTGATGGTTGCCATCGATGGCAATTCTGCAACTGGCCATCGATAGGGCTAAACTATGCAATGGATGACCACCGATATTTTTACATCCATTGGTCATCCATTGTGTTTGATTGATTGGCCAGTGGGCCAATCAAAACACAGGGGCAGGGCTTCACGGGTGTTGGGGGGCGGAGTTCCATCGATGGAGGGAAACCATCTGGTTCTCCAACATCGATGGCAAAACTATTCAACATCGGCCATGAACCATCGATGATTTCAAATCACCGATGGCCATCCCTACTGTATAGAGGGAATCCACATTACATGCAATGCTGACATATCTGAGATCACAGAACACATGGGATAGACATGAGATAATAAAGGCAAAGAGGCAAAAATCCTATTCGTCTACTCTTCCAGACTGGCCAGGAGGCTCCCATAAATCCCTCATAGCCCCAAGGACAGCAGGTAAGTCTCCCGCAATGTACATATGGATAGTGGTAGCACTCTGTGTGCAGACTGTGTATGGGCCCCCTTCTCTTCACAGCGAGGTAGACTCTGGTATGATGGTCACCACCAGGGCGCATGGGCAGTTAGTGACAGTTAGAGTCAGGTGGGAGGAGAGTGGGCAGGAGGCAGCTACTGGCAGGAGAAGGAGAACACTGCACACAGCCAAATATGGGATCTCCAGGGGGAACCTACATGGATGACAGCAGCAGAACTACAAAGCCCAGCAAGGTGGGGAGATGACACTTCACTGCTTATAATGGAGCTTCACCCACCCATGTACCCGCTAATGCTACATACTGGGAGCGTCACTAACCCGTGTACCCGCTAATGCTACATACAGGGAGCATCACCCACCCATGTACCCGCTAATGCTACATACAGGGAGCATCACCCACCCATGTACCCGCTAATGCTACATACAGGGAGCATCACCCACCCATGTACCCCTAATGCTAAATAACAAAAATGTGCCATCTAGTGGTTGTCTGCATTCAAAACACTTGAATTCCCCCCATAGAGGTGAAGAGCAGTGTTCCCCCTTTTGTTACATGGATGTTCAATACAAGTAATAAAAAAAATAACTTAAAGTATGGAAATTTATACACATTGAGAATAACAATACACTATACCTATCCCCCATATTTAGGCTACAGAACTGGGCAAATCACCCCCATATCTTGCCCAGAAACTCCCAATATCAGGTGAGCTCCCCCTATTGCGGCCTGTGATAATCCTCTGTATGTAATGTACAACCCATAAATATAACAGCGCACTTACCTTCCTGCTGGGTGCAGGGATGCACATTTTACTGCACAGACAGCCCATTACGTCACCTGTATTAGGTAAATAATCCCCCAAAAAAGAGATGAAGCACTCAGGAAATATATCAGCTTCTTCTCCTGATGCCACTAGAAAGTTCTCTGCCTCAGAGCCTTTGTGATGTCATAATGATGTCATGGGACAAGATGGCGGCTACTCAGCAAACATTTAAAAGTAAAAGAGCCTCAAATTGTGTTTAGGGATGGGGGGGGGGGGGGGGCAGAACAGCGCACATCCCAACTGTCCTGATTCACAGGCCTCAAAGGGGAACAGGGAAATGTACAAATAATCACCTTTGCCTGCGGTTTTACCTCCAAGACCATGGATTTACTATTCAGTGGTTTGGAGAGTAACTGGCGGGTGGACGTAACAATTTTAAGAAAAATTAGTATTTGAAATGGAGGAAGGTTTGTCCTATTGACATATACACAGTGTTATTTTACGTGTTGGTAATTGATATATTTTGTGGATAAAAGGTGTTCTCCAAGAATTAGCGGGTATTACTGTACTAGGTGGTTCATAGCACCCTACGCTATTCACACCGGCGTAAGGGGCTGCGCCCCCTTAGTTTGTGAACGTTTGTATATGAGAAATATGGTTAGAATTGTATGAAAGATGCCAGTATTGCAACTTGAGTTATAGGTGAAATGTGTTAATAGAGAGCATATGATGTGGAAGGGGGTGTGTATGGTTTTGTTTATTTAAAAAGCGGTTGTTTAGGTGTGTGTGTGTGTGTGTGTGTGAAATAGTATAGTAGGATGTTTTTGAGTCAGCGGCTCCCCACTGGCGGAGGTCACGACACAGGAAAACAGGAGGCTGGGTAGTGATAGGGGTGTGTGGTCATACGGGGGACTAAAGATGAGGGTGGGTGACACTGTGCAGCTTCTGCCAGTGGGTAAGGGTCCAGTGTGGCAGTACAGGACGGTGAACCTGAGTCAGTGTCTCCTCCTACTGGGCAGGAGGGGGTCTGCAAATCACGGGAGGTCCGTGAATCGTGGGAGGGGCCGTGAATCGCGGGAGGGGGTCCACAAATCGTGGGGGGCTAGAATCACGTGAGAGGGTCCAGAATCGCGGGAGGGGGGTAGCAAATCTCAGGAGGGGGGGAGCCGTGAATCGTGGGAGGGTGCTGGGGTTCGCAAATCGAGGGAGGGGGGCACGGCGAATCATGGGAGGGGGCGTGAATCGCGGGATCAGCCTTGGGTTTGCAAATCGCGGGAGGGGGGCGCCGCGAATCGCAGGAGTGCGGGGTCGCGGGGGGGTGCCGTGAATTGCGGGAGGGGGGGTTACGGGGGTGCTGCGAATTGCGGGAGGGTCGCAAATCGCGGGAGGGGGGGGGTGCTGTCAGAGGGGGTGGGTGGGAGTAATGGTGAATGGTGGCTGTGGAGAAATGGTAGGCGTGTACTGTAGCCCTGGCTGGGCGGGGGGGGGAGGTGATGTTAAGGGGGTGGGGTGAGTAGAACACTGGTATTTTCCTTAGGGGGGGCAGGTTTGTGTATACCTGGGCGGGAACGTTATATACACAGGGGATGAGTGACAGATCTGGCTAAATATATAAGAGATATTCCTCAGTATCTAACCATAACACGTTATACACTCACCTCTATGTATTGATTAAACATTGGGATCTGTGCAGCAGTTGTACAATTGGCAAAAAAACAGCACAAAAGTAGGGATAATAGTTACTATGAGGCGACAGAGAAAGGCTGGCGTAGCGTGAGGCTAAGACTCTGACTCCTCCCATGAGCTGTGAACTGAGCCACTATGAGCAGTGACCCCACCCCTTTTATGCGCACAATTATATGCTGCAAAGGAGGCAGCAAATATTAGTTTTACCACGGGGGCAATATTATTTAATGAATATATAGGGGGGGGGGGCAAATAAATGTATACTCCGAGATAACGATACTTTATTAGGTCAATGGGGAAATATTAATTGATAACTAATGTGGGTCAAAAAATATTTTTTTTTATGATAGGACAATATTTATTATTTTATAGAAATATAAATGGTGGTCACATATAATAATAAATAATTGTTGCTCCCATCATAAAGACTTATTGCCCGTAATAGCAAACAGATAACATTGTCCCTTAATAATTTCTTAATAAATAATATTGCTTTGTTACTCTAATTATACAACTGGGGATAAGTTACGTACATTTGTAATAAAGTTCCTGCCCTTAGTATCCGTCACTGACAATCGCACAGTACCCTTTCTGTAATCATGTGAAATAGCAACATATACTGAGAAATATGGCCAACAATTGTACAGTACCACTTCTGTAACCATGTACAATGGGTGTAATTCTCACTGTGCGCTGCGCTGTACTCTGGTATTGGCTGTGCACTGTATATAGAGACTGCATATAGGGGCACGCTGCTGTGTGCTGTACTGTGCTCTGTATACAGTGACTGTATATACACTGAAGCCTGCACGGATTTGACGGATCTGTGCAGGCTAAAGCCAAGTACGCCAGGAAATTAAAGTCTATCTTCCTGGTGTATTTGGCCGGCAATTATTGCCAGTTTGACGATAATTAGCAGCTGTATTTTAATTCTTAATTCCTATTTCCCGATGGCGTATCTATTTGTATATACAAATACGAATGTGCCATAAATACGAATATGCATATTATTGGTATAGTAATTGGCAAAAATACAAATCTGCATAAAAAAAAAAAAAAATCGTATTTTACTATCCAAATACACTTTTTTTTTTTAGGCGTATTTGCTTTAGTAAATTTGCCCCTCAGGCCTTACCCTGATGAGAATGGAAGAAAGACCAGCGAGTCCAAAATGCAGTGTGTTGTAGAACTATCTTTTTGCTGGCTCGACTGCTATCCTACTCCATTCCTGACCCCAGAGGGCTCCATACCGGTACCTAGAGTCTTCCATTATCTTCTGAGTGATTGGGATGGATGTAAAATTGCGTTAGCAGCTTTTGCCTTGGGATCTGTTATATGCTTGTATTCACCTACCATTGTGAGTTTTTTGTATTTTGACAGACACCTGTTGTGTAGCACCAGCTGCAGAACCTTTGTAGTCGTGCATTTTACTTTTCACCTAGAAACTTTCCAGGTAGGTACTCTAATACGCGCATGTTTCTCTCCCCCCCCCCCCCCCCCGGCCTTCTGGACTTGGCAAGATGCCAGACAATGATAATGACTCCTACCAGAAGTGTCAGGGAAGAGACAGCGCAGGGCCTATTCTGTAATTGGGTCATACTGCACAGAGGTGAGCCTATATCCAGCAGCAGACATGCAGCTCCTAGTGTCTCAGCACCCAGTGGACTGCTGGTACACGACAGCCCTTGGTGCCATCGTTGCTTGGTACTCTTGGCATCTGCAAACACTCAATGCAGCTCCAGTGCAGTTTTTGAGCAGGTACAGCTGAATAAGCAGGGGGACAGGACCCTAAAACTGTACTAAGCCTTAGCATACATGGGCAGATACCAGGATAGGCCACACTCCCAGACACCCCTTCCTTCCCCCTCTCATGGCTGCCATGAGGATCATAGAAGAAAAAAAATCTTAGCTGCAACTAGAGCACAGCAGGAGGCGATTGTGCCCCCACCCGCTAGCAGCCTCACTGGACCTGGCATATCAAGAGAAAGTTGATCACAACTGCAGAAAAACTAAAAAAAAAAAAAAAAGTAGGACACTGTGTGAAGATGAAATAACTGCCAGTGACCAGCAGGGCTCCACTGTTTAGTAGAAATCTGCAGTAATCAGTTATTTTTCTTATGACAACTCAAACAAATCCATGAGGTTTATCCATATACAATATTGCTGTACAGTGTTCTGTCAGACCTGGTGTAATTATACATTAAATGCACCCATTAGCTCAAACAGCATCGAAAAGGGGGGAAGGGGGGGGGGGTTCTACAAAATGAGAACGTCAGCCTTAACCCAATCAACGTGACGATAACAGTGACTGAACACATATTGGATCTGGAAAACCACTACACATTGCGTACTGCCAGCAGATACATGGCACTAGGGGAGCATTTGGGATATGCTTGCTAAGCCCTTACCGCCCCCTTCAGCAGACTATAACCCTTTTAGGGCGATTCAGACTTGCTCATAGCGGCCGAATTTGCGCATATACGACTCAGACTGAACGCCTCTGGAGAGTCACACTTGCCGGTGACTTTGCCAGGATGGGAGGAAGAGGGGGCGGCAGCAGCAGCGCCCAGCGTTGTTAGAATGATTATTTTGCCCATGCGGACATATGCAAGTGTACACATCCACTAGTGTGCAAATGCAGGGATTACCGCGGGGTGGGGGGCAGACAATTGCCTGGGCGGCGTTTACTGAGTATATGCTGCCTAGCAGGTCTGAATCGGGCTCTTTGAGTAGAGATGCGGAATGTCAATAAAGTACAACATGTATAGTAGCGGAAACCAAATATCACAAGCCCCCTGCGAGCCATTCGGCATTCCCCATCCATACTACAAAGCCTACATGTTATGCTCAGTTTAGGACCGATGTGTGGCTTGTGTCATAGCTAGAACACAGACGTGCACAAGGAGATCACTATTCTGCAGCATGTTTTTCTGTTGGACATAGTATTACGATTACAGTCATTGTGTTTGCTATATATAAAAAGAAAAAAAACTAAAATAAGACCGTGGTATAGAAAGAAGTCTTTATTTAGCATCAATACAAAAACATTTAATTTGTGGTTTTAAAACAAAATTCCCTGATTACGGCACAATAAGGCACATAAAATCCCTTTGGGGAGAGACAGCTCCAGGTGCACCTGCATGAGACATTATATTCTGCCAATCACAAAGTGCACTAAAGGGGGCATCCAGGCAGAACCCACACCCTCCTGCAACATTTACTGCCGGAAGATAGTCTAAGCTGCAGGCCGATACTTCATCCAGTCAGGATGGACAACCTTAGAGGCTCCCTTTCACATTACTATCCCATAGGCCAGGCATGGCCAAACTGTTGCCCTCTAGCTGTTGAGCAACTACACATCCCAGCATGCCTTGCCCATAGCTTTAGCATTTCCTAATAGCAAAACTGTGGCAAGGCATGATGGGACCTGTAGTTTCACCTCAGCTGGAGGGCCATAGGCTTCGTATGGCAGGCATGACCTAACTTTCACAGAATACATGGACAAACAAGGGCTATCTTAACGCTGAAAATGGCTTCACTTAAGTCAACCAGACTCCTAATCATTATGATCAAATTTAGGCCAAGCGTGGCAGCAAAGCAGCGGCGCGCCATATCCGCCACGCTGCCTCAGTTACACAAATCATTCAGTAATTTGGGTTTCCAGCATTAAGCCGCAGCTACAGCATCTAAATCACAGTATCTAAGACAGCTTTGGAACAGGGGTGGCAGATACAGCTATACTTTCAATGGCGCACTCATTGACGCCCCTGCGGATTCTGAAAAAGCCGTCTTCTCCCCAGGACTCTCCCCAGCTGTTTTTCACGATCCAGTACTTTTCCCCGGTTTTGGCGTCCTTTCCATACCCGACCAAGAGAACGGCATGGTTGGTAAGCTGGAAAGGATTGAACTTATCCTGCAGCCCCGTGTGGTGGTAGATGCCTCCGCCATAATGCATGAAGTCATCGTAGACTTCGAAAGCTACTGCCAAAGGTCCACCAAGTACCAGCTCAAGCTTCATGTAGGCCTCATTGCAGCCGCCGTAGAACCCCCCCACATAGTGGTACTCGGCGGTGTAGTACTTGTAGTAGTTCTCTTTAAGCGTGCAGGGCGAATCCTGGGCGGTGTACGGAAAATCCGCCTCTTCCACGATGCCAAAGTCTTGAGCGTACTTGCCAGCAATAAGGTAAGGGAATCCCCCATCACAACCTGCAATGAAAGGACATGAGCTCATGAAATGATACAATGTTCTGCACAAAGTCGCACTGCATGTGTAGAGAGTCTGAGGAGTACTCTTACCATGAGGCAGAAAGACCTCACCATAAGCACGGGACCAGCGGTGAGCTCCGTTAGAAGGGGGTACACGTGTCCCCTTCCGGGGGCTGGCGATCCAACCGCCAGCCCTCAGATAGAAAAGGCCAGCTCCATCTGTACAGTCAAAAATTGCATGGCACATAGTACAACAGTGACTGAACACATATTGGATCTGGAAAACCACTACACATTGCGTACTGCCAGCAGATACATGGCACTAGGGGAGCATTTGGGATATGCTTGCTAAGCCCTTACCGCCCCCTTCAGCAGACTATAACCCTTTTAGGGCGATTCAGACTTGCTCATAGCGGCCGAATTTGCGCATATACGACTCAGACTGAACGCCTCTGGAGAGTCACACTTGCCGGTGACTTTGCCAGGATGGGAGGAAGAGGGGGCGGCAGCAGCAGCGCCCAGCGTTGTTAGAATGATTATTTTGCCCATGCGGACATATGCAAGTGTACACATCCACTAGTGTGCAAATGCAGGGATTACCGCGGGGTGGGGGGCAGACAATTGCCTGGGCGGCGTTTACTGAGTATATGCTGCCTAGCAGGTCTGAATCGGGCTCTTTGAGTAGAGATGCGGAATGTCAATAAAGTACAACATGTATAGTAGCGGAAACCAAATATCACAAGCCCCCTGCGAGCCATTCGGCATTCCCCATCCATACTACAAAGCCTACATGTTATGCTCAGTTTAGGACCGATGTGTGGCTTGTGTCATAGCTAGAACACAGACGTGCACAAGGAGATCACTATTCTGCAGCATGTTTTTCTGTTGGACATAGTATTACGATTACAGTCATTGTGTTTGCTATATATAAAAAGAAAAAAAACTAAAATAAGACCGTGGTATAGAAAGAAGTCTTTATTTAGCATCAATACAAAAACATTTAATTTGTGGTTTTAAAACAAAATTCCCTGATTACGGCACAATAAGGCACATAAAATCCCTTTGGGGAGAGACAGCTCCAGGTGCACCTGCATGAGACATTATATTCTGCCAATCACAAAGTGCACTAAAGGGGGCATCCAGGCAGAACCCACACCCTCCTGCAACATTTACTGCCGGAAGATAGTCTAAGCTGCAGGCCGATACTTCATCCAGTCAGGATGGACAACCTTAGAGGCTCCCTTTCACATTACTATCCCATAGGCCAGGCATGGCCAAACTGTTGCCCTCTAGCTGTTGAGCAACTACACATCCCAGCATGCCTTGCCCATAGCTTTAGCATTTCCTAATAGCAAAACTGTGGCAAGGCATGATGGGACCTGTAGTTTCACCTCAGCTGGAGGGCCATAGGCTTCGTATGGCAGGCATGACCTAACTTTCACAGAATACATGGACAAACAAGGGCTATCTTAACGCTGAAAATGGCTTCACTTAAGTCAACCAGACTCCTAATCATTATGATCAAATTTAGGCCAAGCGTGGCAGCAAAGCAGCGGCGCGCCATATCCGCCACGCTGCCTCAGTTACACAAATCATTCAGTAATTTGGGTTTCCAGCATTAAGCCGCAGCTACAGCATCTAAATCACAGTATCTAAGACAGCTTTGGAACAGGGGTGGCAGATACAGCTATACTTTCAATGGCGCACTCATTGACGCCCCTGCGGATTCTGAAAAAGCCGTCTTCTCCCCAGGACTCTCCCCAGCTGTTTTTCACGATCCAGTACTTTTCCCCGGTTTTGGCGTCCTTTCCATACCCGACCAAGAGAACGGCATGGTTGGTAAGCTGGAAAGGATTGAACTTATCCTGCAGCCCCGTGTGGTGGTAGATGCCTCCGCCATAATGCATGAAGTCATCGTAGACTTCGAAAGCTACTGCCAAAGGTCCACCAAGTACCAGCTCAAGCTTCATGTAGGCCTCATTGCAGCCGCCGTAGAACCCCCCCACATAGTGGTACTCGGCGGTGTAGTACTTGTAGTAGTTCTCTTTAAGCGTGCAGGGCGAATCCTGGGCGGTGTACGGAAAATCCGCCTCTTCCACGATGCCAAAGTCTTGAGCGTACTTGCCAGCAATAAGGTAAGGGAATCCCCCATCACAACCTGCAATGAAAGGACATGAGCTCATGAAATGATACAATGTTCTGCACAAAGTCGCACTGCAGGTGTAGAGAGTCTGAGGAGTACTCTTACCATGAGGCAGAAAGACCTCACCATAAGCACGGGACCAGCGGTGAGCTCCGTTAGAAGGGGGTACACGTGTCCCCTTCCGGGGGCTGGCGATCCAACCGCCAGCCCTCAGATAGAAAAGGCCAGCTCCATCTGTACAGTCAAAAATTGCATGGCACATAGTACATCTCACACTAAGCCCCCCCCCCCCCCCCCATGGCCAAGCATCACCCTCATTCGGTTAAGAGACCAGGAGCAATCACTGCCACCCTGTACCACCAGTGTATGTTAGCTCTGCTGTAAGGATTTCCATAGGTAGTTACCTTGGGAGTAATTACTGCAGGACACAACCTGCTGAGGGCTCAGTATAGGGGCCTGTCGGAGGCTGGTCAGGAGACGGAGTCTAGATTCCAGCATTCCCATTGTAGCGAAGGAGTAGCAGCTTCCACAGCTCCCTAAACAAGAGGGGAGACAAACAAAGATGTTGTTGCATTCAGTTTTTCCTCTACATGTGCAGCCATCAGTTAATCATTGTATGGACAATTAATGGTGGTAATTAACAGGGATAACCCAGTATTAGCTGAAAATAAGAGACCTGGTTCTAGCATGCAGCCTATTAGCCCCTTCAGTGTTTTTTTTTAAGGAGTGCTCTCCACTGGGCGAGTTTTTTATGGGGAGCGCTCGCTAAAAAAAAAAAAAACCCACCATACTCTCCCTGGGTCCGGGCAGCGCTGCTGAACTGCGAATCAGCCGCTGCCCGGCCCTGTTCCCCGCCCCCGGACAGGACAATACAAAAGCTGACGGGGGAGGTGCCCCAGAGCTGAAGCTACGCGACAGTGATTGAACTCAGTAGCGCTGCCCGACTCTAAACAGTGGCAATCTCAAGAATCTTCCAGGCTTGCCAGACTGGGCAGAGGCACAGCCCGGAAAATTCTCAGGATTGCCACTGAAGGGGTTAAAGGCTTCTAATGAATTCAGACAGCCATCCGCCAAAATTTATAGTTAAAAGGTCAAACTTCTTGCCAACAGGGCTCAATACACAGTGTTACATGACTGTCATACAGGGGTCAGTCCCAAATACAGAATATACATGAACAAGTGCCACATCCCCAGGCCACTTGTTCTATAGTTTGGGGGGGGGATGACTGGTGGTACACTACATTGACTGGCAACTTTCACCCTTGGGCTTACCAGCATATCATACTAACGAGCTAGACTATAAAAAGTGATGGGACAGCAAGAAGGATCATCCCCACCACCCCTGTAAAAGCCATACCTTGGTTTCTAACAGGGCTGACAAAGCTGTATCCCTGGATGTTCCTCCAATCCCACTCCTCGGGGAGACCTTGGTATTTCTCATCGGTTGGCAGTGGGGCTGTTGGTGGGATGCTGGGAGAAAGAATGTGACGTTACAACCTTGTTCTAGGTAAGAGTCAGCACCACTTCCAGGATGAAGGAGCAAATACACAATATGCCGAACAGCCTTCTATCAAGGGGGCTATTATAGAACCGATACAGCCGTATATAAATGGAGAATGTCTCATAAGCTTAGCAGATCTACGGTCAGCAGCTGTGAACCAGCCCTTGCACATCACTCTGCATGGAAGGGTGCATGTCTAGGGCTCAATGAGCCTGACCTTGCAGCAAACCTCACATCTATCTGCTTGGACAACCGGCGTACAGAGGACCAGGCGGCTACTCTGATCAGCCAACCCAGCTCTGTTTGGCTGGACCAGCATTTGCTGCAACAGCCAGTTCAGCTTGTCATGCTGTTTGGAAACTGCATATCAATGCATGCATTGCCACAGGTGTAGCATTTTTGAATGGCAAAACTGGCAAGGCATGCTGGGATTTGTAGCTGGAGAGGCACAGTATGGCCTGACCTGTTTTAGTGCTTTGCGCAGTCAGTCAAAGGATGAAAAATACCTTGACAGTGTAATGGTTCACATTACTGCCTCACAGCACTGAGGTTGTGGGTTCGATGCCCTCCTTGTCCCAGACTGGAGTTTGTATAGCCCCGTACATAGATTCATTTTCTATTCAATCCAGGTTCGATTCAAACGAACCGTGTGTACAAGGCTTAAGTTCTGTTTATGTGGGATTCATAGAAACATAGAATTTGACGGCAGATAAGAACCATTTGGCCCATCTAGTCTGCCCCTTTTTTACCCTTCAGGTAATCTCAACCCTTTTTAATCCTTATTTCTTTGTTATATTCATATGCAGGATATTCCCAAGCATGTTTAAATTGTTCTACTGTCTTAACCACCTCTGATAAGAGGCTATTCCACTTATCCACTACCCTTTCTGTGAAGTAATTCTTTCTAACCTTTCCCCTGAACCTACCTCCCCCCAGTTTCAGTGCATGTCCTCGTGTTTTATTACTTGTTTTCCTTATTTCCCACCTGTACTATGTTAAAACCCTTGATATATTTGAAGATTTCTATCATGTCCCCCCTTTCCCTTCTCTGCTCCAAACTATACATGTTAAGATCTTTTAGTCTTTCCTGGTACGTTTTGTGATGTAGGCCATGCACCATTTTAGTTGCCCTTCTTTGTACACTCTCCAATGTATTTATATCCGTCTGAAGATATGGTCTCCAGAACTGGACACAGTATTTCAGATGAGGCCGTACCAATGACCTATAAAGTGCCATTATTAAGTCTTTTTTTCTGCTACCGATTCCTCTCCCTATGTAACCAAGCACCTGACTAGCCTTCCTCATTGCTTTCCTCCATGTAGTCTCTTCTCACAATCTAAGACATTCGGATCATTTAATAGCGCCCAACAAAAACGCCCCCTAGTGTGAATGCGCACATGTACATTTATTAGGAAACAGATGTAAACGACCAAATATTCTCAGTAAGGCGCTGCTAAATGTGTGCACTATATAGCATTTAATAGGGGTTCCCAACCTCTGTTCTCAAAGGACACTAGAGGCCTGACGTTAAGGTTAGCCATAACTGAGCACAGGTGACTTAATTCATACCATAGTTCCTTTGATTTAACCAATTGTGCATGGATATCACTAAAGCCTGGACTATGGTTTAGAAACCCTGATTTATATTAACCTTGACAAAGAACAGACTCATTGGGTGCATTCTGGCCACTACCTACATTATACTCCTCAGGGATTGCAGCTATGTAGTTTGCATCTTGCTCCAGAACCAGTTTACACCATAGAGATGTCATCTGATGAGTGCTTATGTTTATAGGCAAACAAGTACCTTGGAATTCTAGATTTACGGCCGCCAGCTCTCCTGAGAAGATCCTCCATGGTCATGCCTGCATACTCTGGGTAGGCCTTTGCAGTCCAAGACTTCTGAACGGAGTTTATTTGATCCAGAAAGGCCGGATTGTGTGTGAACATCATGCTGGACAGCCTGCAAGACATTTCATTCTAAACACCATTCCCACAAGATCATAGCTGTATGGTGGTCTAAGGCATAAGACAGTGGGGCAGATGTATTAAGCCTGGTGAAGAGATGGAAGGCAACGCACCAGCCAATCAACTACCAGCTGCCAGTTGATTGGCTGGTACTAGGGTGGCTAATCCCAGGATTGGATTATTCAGTCCCGGGTTTAGACTGTGCAAGCGCAGTCTAATGCCGCTGCGCAGGAGGCTCCTCCGCCTCCCAACAACCGTCGTAACACCTGCAGACTGCCTCCTGGCGGCTCTGCTGCCGCCTACCCTGTTCCCACATGTAAGTAAAATGTGGGGGATGTGGATGTTTTTCATTAGGATACCAATCCTGGGATTGAGCATTTTTCAATCGAGATTCTCGGGATTGAAAAAAAAATACCCTGGAATTGGCATACCTAAACTGGTACGTTATCTCCTTCCACTTTATCTGCCCCATTGTCTGAACACTGTGGTATCGTTTACAGTAACCAGATGTAAATAATAAACTATATATAAATATACCACAATTTTACTGTTTCTTCAGCGACTCACCATCCTCTCTGCTTTGGGAACGGTGCTGGATTTACTTTCTCACCCGAGTAGCTTGAAGCTTTCTTCCCCACAAAGCAAGCCCAGTTATGGCCCAGCACGTTGTGCACCCAGCCAGGGAGGGTATCGTGGCAGTAACTGGTGACGTTGGAGCCACGCTGTTCATACTGGAAGTAAGGGGCACGTTAGAGGGCTGGAAAATGCAAGAGAATAAGCTTACAGCACAGGAGACGTCTCACAAGCCCCTGGACTAGCCTGTGCAAGGAATTAGCCAGGTGGCGGAGCATCAGACAGGACAGAGGAGAATAGTCCTTGGGGTAAATTACTAGCCTGAGACTTGCATGAATTGGCGAGTTCTCCCTATGTATGTAAAACGCTCAATGGTTGCCTCTTCAGCATCAGGAAGACTCACCGATTCCTCCAAATCACAAGTTTACAGTTGCTCCCTAAAATTTCAACTGCCAATTTACAGATCCCGTTCCAAACGTATTGTACTAACTAAACAAGGTCTTCTCAGCTTCAGTCGGCAAGTAACCCTCAACAGGTTATGTTTTCTGGATTTCTTTAAACGTGCTTAGAAAAGTTGGTCTATTCAGTAATTAGCCCACGTGTCTCCACTGCTAGAAATCCTTGCTCATGACCTGTTGGGGGGTTACTTGGGATCTACTGTTCTACAGTACCATAAGTGGTCCACTTGTAATCAGTTACATATCACTGGTCCTTTCACGGTGGCAGTTAGTGACCATTTTATAAAATTGCATTTATTAAAAGATTAATGGTTACATGCCCAAACTAGTAAACTAAATGTGGCAAATAGGTGTGTCCTCAAACAATACGCTGAAATACTCACAGGGAGATCCCTGGAGCAAGATAGCTGCCATGTCCGTGCAGCTCTGCTAGCCTCAGGTTTTGATGGGACAAGGAGGCACCAGGAGATGCTATTAGATCTGTGGGGTAGACGTATGGGAATGGGATCATTCTTCAGACTGCATTTAGGTCTGCAAGCATTAGGTCGACTTGCATTTAGGTCAACCTGACTGAAGGTCGACATGGGTTAGGTCAACATGTGTTAGGTCGACAGTGAAAAAGTTTACATTGTTTTTTTCAAGCATCGACAGTCAAGATAGCACCGTGTCCCATCGAATGGCTCGCTGCGCTCAGCATACTATTTTATTCTTCCACCACGCCCTAGTGGATGGTAGGGCATGAAATACTGCCTGTCGGCACATGTCGACTCTAAGACAGTCAAATGACCCCATATCGACCTAAGTCATGTCCACCTAGTGGTGTAGACCTAATGCTGTAGACAATATGACCGTATCCCGATGTATGAAGCAGTGTGATAAAGGGAGACGTGAGCTAGACAAGTGGCCCATGGCAACCAATCAGCACTGAAGTAACAGCTATAATTTGCATAATATAAAAAACTATACAGAGCAGTTGATTGGTTGCCACTTCTCCCTCATCACTGCTTCATACATCTACCCCTGTGCGTGATGAGGCTATACAGAGCACAACAGAATTTGGTCTGTTAAATAAAAGATGCACTGCAGCGCCATGGCAGCACTTTGTAAGCAGATTCAGAGACAAAGATACACACGCATCATACTGTATCAAATAAAAGTCCTCCTGTATTATCAAGCAGGGACGTGCAGTGAGGTAAATGACTGAAGAGTCCCTGGCAAGTACCAGAGCCAGATTTGCACACAATATATGAGCCATGGAGTACATGCCGGCATTATGCACATGTGCAGCAGTATACACTGCTGGAGATTTGCTGAGTTTTGATAAGAGATATGCAGAAAAGGTAGCCAGTTTTGTCTATAAAAATTAAAATAAAAATATGAATTTTTTTAAATATTCTTTGTATTTGACATTCTTTGTATTTGACATACTTTATCAATGAAAAACGCTGGCATATACGCTAGTATGTGACAGGAAAGGCTGTGCCTCACCCCACTGCATGCCACTGATTATCAGTACACACAAAGTTAAGGTGGCCACACAATAGAACGATTTTTTGTCCGATTTCTGTTATAGGCCGATATATTGTCCGATGTTTACTGATAATCGGACAAAAATCGGCCGATTTCGGTCCAATGCACGCTCCCGTGGATCTTTTGCTAAATCTTCTGATCTTACGTGCTGCATGAAAGATCAGAAGATTTAACAAAAGATGCATAGGAACGCACACGGGATCTTAAGAAAAATCTTTAGCAAAAATGTGCGCTTGCCTGAAATCTTTTGTCCAGGACAGGCAAAAGATTAAGGCTAATTTATGCGCACATCTTAAGATTGCAGATCTTTCTAGTGTGTGGGCACCATTACAGTCTACACTGCAATCAATGAATACAGCTAGACCATACAGACGACTAATGAATCGGTAGCAAACAGGTTTATCCACTCAGCAAACCAGCTTGTGAGTAAGCATCAGCTCTGTGTGGCTATCACTGGTACAGCCCAACAGGACAGGCACCTATTCAGCACTTGCATCATAAACAATAACAAAGGTTTTAATGATATAATAACTGAAGTGCAGGTTTATAAATGGGATCATCACCATATAACACAGAAAGCAGTGTCACAATAGGGGACAAACCAACTCCCAACAGTAAACAGTGTTACCCAGATGCACACCTCCACTGCTAGAAGCAGTCATAGCAGGACAAAGGAAATACACAGCCGACATTTCTAACAGACAACAAAAACCACCTTCAACCCTGTATGCATGGGGATTCCCAGCCACAATCCTCAAGGCACACATGAAATTACTCAGCAGTCTCCTCACGCATCACAGCTGAGATGCTGGAGACAGTTTCATCAAAATGCAACTAGCAGAATAGCGTATGGACTGGAGGTTCTTACTCCAGGCATCACCCACTGTGCGAAATATGAGGGCACATTCATACCCCCAACCATGGCATGCCTGGATCCCCAACAACCCACCATCCCAAACTGTCTACATATGCATTACAATACCGGCAGGATCCAATATGTAAATGCCCATAAGACAAGGGGGAATACCAATATAGTACCTTGGTAAACTGACACCTAAAGGTACCAACTAGTCAGAACAGTAATGCTTGTCAGGCCTAAACAAGACTGAACACCGGACAGGAAAGTTATCTTAAATATGTGACAGTCGGGTGCCGGATGGGGTCCTGCCAGGCATTTACCCGACGGCCACCTGCTATTTTCCCTTGTGGGGGTCCATGACCCCCAGAGAGGGAGAATATAATAGGTGGCCACAGCGTGGCGAGCCCACAAGGGGCTAAGTTGCGCTCGCCATGCTGTCTGGGTCTGGCCAATCGGGATCCCGACGTCGGGCTAATGACTGTCGGGATCCCGACTGTCGGACCCCTGTACCACACTCGTGACAGTCACCAGGCAATAACCTTCCTGACTGATCACTGAAGAACAATCGCCCCGAGACTGAGCCGTGCTGCACCAACCAGGACCTCGCACAGGTAACAGATTTAAACCTTGTGCTTTTAGGAGCAAAAAGCATAAGTAATACAGAATTTAATAGCACCCTGGGGTGCCCATTATTTTTAGCCACCCCCACCCAAAAAAGAAAACCAATAATGCCCCCAGTGAGTTAGCACTAAAGAGTGCCTGCCATCTATAGTCTGCAGCAGGTGCTGTATTTAATCACCCTCTGCCTGCAGCAGCCGTCAGAGAAACCAGAGGACTCCGGCTGCGCAGGAGCAGAGAGGACACCCGAGGTGAAGGTAACATTACACAGTCCAGGCTGCAGCATCAACACCAGAAACTGACCTCTGCCGAACAGCAAGGGAGAGCACAGTAGAAGGCGGTAAATGGAACCAGCAGAGAATACCTAATAAGTATAGATCTGTACACAACTGCAGTGTGCATATAATTCCAGACAGGAAGCAGCCATTGCAGAGAGGCCAGTATAAGCCAGGGTACAATGGAACACAAGACAAGTTTAGGATACTGAGGCAGGAGAGGTAACCTGATAATTCAAGTTACAATTTGTGTAAGTTTAACAGGGTTGTTGTCTCCTTAAAACTTAAAAAAGTTCACAGCATACACAATGTTCTAGAACAGTAGTAAGAAGCAGCAAACATGCCGGGTGTGGTATGGGGTTCCGACAGTCGGGATCCCATACCACAGATCCTAGCTGCCCTAACTCAGCATGGCGAGCGCAAAAAAGCCCCTTGCGGGCTCGCTGCACTCGCCACGCTAGCAACCTATTCTATTCTCCCTGTATGGGGTTCGTGGACCCCCACGAGGGAAAATAGCGGGTGACCGTCGGGCACCCGGCTGTCTGTGTTCTGACAGTCAGGATCCCGACGTCGGGTAAATGACTGTCGGGACCACGTCCAGCTTATACCCTTTTACACCAAACATCAGTTTACCGGTTGGAAGCAATTCTACCCCGTAATTTGCTCAGTTGAAGAGGGTGAAGCCGGGTTTAAAACCCCAGGTCACCGACCCAGCTTGTTACCAGGGTCAGCAACCCGGATTGACCCTTTTACACTGAAGCTATACCCGTGTACTTCCGCAAATCACCTGTTTGACATTTTTTAACCCATTAATTTGCAGCTCAGTGTAAAAATGGGGTCAGACCGCACCCGGCAAAGTGACCTGGTAATCAAAATGCTGGGTAATTGCCAGGTCACAGGTCCAAAAGGGGTATTCGTGGGCCCAGAGGAGAGCCAAGGCCACTACCTTTTTTCACCCAAATTAAACATGGATATAAGTCCCTTGCCCACTGGAATCGAGCTATGCACCCACCAACTTTGTTCTGTTGCAGAAGGCTTGTACTGAATGGGACCTTCACCAACAGCAGCCACCTAAGATCCCTACCTGCTCTATGTTCTTGAATACACCAACATAAGCAGACAGGAACCAAAACCAGCAGGTAATCAGTTACTACAACCCCCCCCCCTTTCCACCCACCACCCGTCCCAGAATCATACATACCTTGAAAAAGGCAAACCACTTGTAGCCATTAATTACTATTTCAAATCCTTGATTGTAGATGAGTGTAACTGTTCCCAGGTTTCCAAACTCATCTTCTGCCACATTAAGTTCCTTTACGGCAACTCTGAAGGACTTCTGCACTGGGCCTGTAACAGGGATTGGAGGTCAGAAACCATTGCATTGATCAGGTTAGTATTGCTGTATGATCCTTAGCCCCATAAGTTACATCTACACCAGTCTATCCTTCTAGTCTCCCGCAAGCCAGGTTCTCTGCCAACTTTGCTCTCGGCACCTAGATGCACAGAACTTCACAGAATAATGTGGTAACCATTTGGGGTTGAGCGCCCATGGTTTTAAAAGGTTGAGACCCTACCTAGAGCCCAATTACAGACAGGCATATGGGTTTAATGCAATATGGTCCAAGCCCAGAGAAACAGCACAACTGCAGTTGTCTTGGATGTAATTTCAAAGGGAATGCATATGGATGATTGAACACCAATGCCAGCATCCTGGGGTCCGATAACTCAGCCCACCCCCCGGACCCTCCCATCTCGCAGCCTAAAGATGGGTACACACTAGACCAGTGGTTCCTAACCCTGGGAGTACACTGCAGAGCGGTTGGGGGTATTAGAGAACTTGAATGGAGGCCAAGTGTGGCTCAGACCTTCCACCACAGAAATCTATATGGGTCTATGCCATGTCACATGGCAATTTCAGTTTCTTGTGACATTAGTCGAAGAAGCCAAGTAGTGTCACTATTTCCGTGCAGTGACTGGATGATCGTCTATCTCTTATCATGAGTCAGTAAGTGTTGCCAACTGTACATAAAACCAGTCTTGTTTTCTTCCTTGCACTAGGGTACACACATCGCATCACAAACCATATGCACCTGGCAGATTGAAGTACAGTCATGTGACCAGTAGTGTGCAGCCACGTCCCCACCTTAAACTTTCTGTGAGGCCTGCTGTACAAGTCAGATCATAATAGCTAGTAATCCACTGTATCCAATACAGCAAAAGCAGTCTTATACCAGTCACTGACCCTCAATGACCGTTTCGGCATCAATGGATGAAACCTAAAGATAGTACAGTCATTAGTTTGACATGTGTCTAGGTAGACATGTGACAAGGTAGACAGGTATCTAGGTTGATACAAGCATTAGGTCGACATGGGGTTTTTCACTTTTTTTGAGCTGACATGCGGTATTTCATGCCCTACCATCCACTAGAGCGAGGTGCAAGCGCAACGAGGGGACGCCGTGCACAAAACTGTGTCCATTTCGGCATTCTGGTAAAAAAAGAAATACATGACGACCTTTTGACTGTTGACCTAACCCATGTCAACACAATGCTTGTGTCTACCTAGAAACCTGTTGACCTTGTCCCATGTCAACCTAGACACCTGCCGACCTTCCAGTATGTTGACCCAACTGTGTCGTCCTAATGACTGGCAATCATCATCAAGTCGACCCAATGATCCCAAACCAATGTGGATGGCTGTTGGCACCATGGTTTGAAATCTGGTAACATTAATTTTTCAACTATGGATTGCATCGCTCTGAGTGCTTAACAACTGTTCAGCTATCGATGGTTTAACCCTGGTTTGCAGAATATCGAGAGCTAAAGTACTTCATGGAGGAACCAACAGCTGGACCCTAGGGAGATCATGGCTACCAAAGCAAAAAGGATCTAAAGCCGCTCAGAGCCAGAGCTTGATATAAGCTGCACACTTAAAGTGCCTTGTGAAATTACGATACTTGTGGCCCTTTTAAAGTGTTAGGTTGCCCATTGCGAGAGTAGGCGACAGATATGCTGTCAGGCTATGGAAGCTTCTGCTCCATGCTCTCCTGACTTCCTACCTATGATTCTGCTAAATGTTATCTGCCAGTTGTGTAGGCATTGGGAGCAGACAGCAGAAATATCAGGTACCTCAGTTAGTCAGTACTGGCCATAATAAGCCAGGACTTCTGTATACTGCAAATACTAGACTTCCCATAAATCAGTTTCTTAAGGCCCCCATACATTAGGCCGACTTGTCCGAAGGACAAGTCGGACCTAATCTACTGACAACTCCCCTGGGGGGGGGGGGGGGTCACATACAATTTGGCAATTGATGTGCCAGGTTTTGCATGTGATAAATCGCATGCGATTTATCACATGCAGTCCCCCCGGGGAGCTGCTGTCAGCGGGAGCTGAGCAGGGCATGGGGGCTGCAAGCAGGCAGCGGACGCAGCCTGTAGTACCTGCGGTGGAGGGAGCCAGATGCCGAGCGGGGGACTGCAAGCAGGGAGCCAGGCAAGGGAGGCAGTGGGCGCACTGGTCCAGGCGGTGAACTCCGCGAGGGGAGCAGAGACCGGGTAGCGTAGGGGAAGCCGGGCAGCAGCGGGCGGACATAGAAATGAATTAACAGTCAGTGATTGGCTGAGAGCTCTCTCAGTCAGAGAGCTCTCAGCCAATTACTGGCTGTCCATTCATTTCTATGTGCCCGGCTTCCCCTACGCTACCCGGTCTCTGATCCCCTTGCGGCGTTCACCGCCTGGAAGTATCTATTTGCGGCATTCCCCCACCCCCGCCCAGGATAGTGCGCCCACAGTCATATAGAAAGTTATTCCGAGGGGACACCGTGTTAGATTATATGCAAAGGGTTATGTCACGACTAGACAGTGAGGTGTTCAACAGTTCACGTGTCAACAGTAAACCGCTTGAGGAAAAACTTTAGGCTTCTGGTGGAATTGGTGGGAATAGCCTTGCAGCGTCTGCCTGATGGCAGCAGGTTGAACAAGCCATGGCCAGGATGTAGTTGGTCCTTGACTATCTTCGTTGCCGGCTTTTTTGCTCTGGACAGGTACAGGTCCTGGACAGAGGGAAGGTCCATCCCAATTATCTGCTCTGCAGTTCCGACTACCTTTTGGAGGGGGCCTTTAGCATCTACCACCTATTATGGGAGGCTATACTACCCAACTTGGCTAGGGAGAGAGACCAATAAAAAAAAAAAGGCTACCTGCACGTCAGAACCAAACCAAGGCCCTAGAACTAAGTTTTGAAACTGGGTCCTCAAGGTATCTTCGCAGTACAGGTCCCAAGGATACACATACTTATGTCCTCTGCTGATGCAGATAGGGTACTGTACCCTGTACTTGTTCTAGATTGTATTTAACTGCAATAAGTGTTTTGCTCATTTGTGTCTGTACTCTGTAATTAGGCACTGCGTATCCCTTGTTGAACCTAAATATTAGAAGGTCAGAGAAAGGATAGTGTAGAAGTTTAATAGCCTCCCATCAGAGTGATGTGTTCCCTGACGACCCAGCATCATGCTGTGCATTGATACATACTTGCAGGGGATGACTCTGCAACTTACAATGCCAATGCAATCCCAGCCAAGGACGGCTTATCTAGCAAATCCATAGTGCAGCACTAGCAAACGCTGTCTCTGACCCACATGGGACAGCGCATCGGATATCAAGTACATGCTATTTTGGCACTTTCAATCCGATTTTTCAGCCCAATGCAGAATCGGATGAAAAGAGGCCAAAATCGTACTACTGCATCGGCACCTTAAGAGCAGGAAGCACTAAAGTGAAAATGCAGTAAAATCCTTGTTTGAGGTTTTTACTGCATTTTCAAATGCATTAAAGACCATCCGCCGGGGCACCACTGCAGAGGGAACCGCCAGCAAAGACTGGCAATCCCCTATAGAAGCCTATGGGTATCGCCACCAAAATGTTTGAGGGAACCTTTACAGATCCCTCCCAGAATTACCAGCAGCTGGCACCATCTGTGCATGTGCAGAGGGATTCCTGGGTGTGAGACAGAAGCCCGATACCAGAGCCGCATCACAAACAGTGAGAGCGTCCCTAAATAAGGACATATCTTAGTGCATATGCAGTTATTATGAATGTGGTAAATAGCGATTTGTGGCAGTGAGGGGTAGCAGATGTTAGTGCAGCAGATGTTATTGCAGCAGCCCCCCCCCCCCCCCCCCCCCCGGGTGTTATTCTGTGGCACCCTATAGCACAAGGAAAGCTTGTGATGCATCTATTGATGAGCAGTGGTTATTACCCCTGAAGGACCCCATGCAGTGGCGTAACTATCGCCCCGCAGCCCCCGCAGTGGCGGAGAGGCGCTTGTAGGGTGAGGGCGCCGGGGGGGCTGCAGGGCTATTGTTACCATCCCCCTGCGTCTGCCAAGGCCCTTTCGCCGGCTCTCCGTCTCCCTGCTCTCTCGGCTCCGTCTGCAATAAAAAATGTGAAACGCAGCCATTTTCGAGTGACATGTTTTTTTATCACAGCAGGAGCCGGGAGAGCAGGGAGACTGAGAGCCGCAGCGCAGACTGATTCGCCGGCTGAAGTTCCCTGGGCAGAGGCAGCGGCACTACGTGCAGGGGTAAGGGGGTTGGGGGGGTATGCAAAAGGGTTGTGGCGGGGAGGGGGGGGGGGGGGGGAGATTTTGCCATAGTTACGCCACTGACCCCATACTTTAGTCAAGTCGGACCCAATTTCTCCTGCAGCTGCCCGGGAGGGGGACACACTTGATGTGCCAAGTTTTGCATATGCTAAATCGAATGTGATTTATCATACGCAACTCCAGGGGAGCTGAAAGGTGGAGGGAGCAGGCCCACATTCAGCCATACTAAAGATATGGATTTCATAATGCATCCGATATGTAACCACTCTACTAGAGCACACAGCCATATCCATTACACAGACAGGGGATATATTACAAGAAGCCAACTTCAGCCTCGTATATATTACAGGGTTTGACACCTCCTCATAGAGCATGAAAGCGAAACTACAAGAGATGAGGAAATCCCCTGAGACAGACCATAACTCACATCCACCGCAGCTGCTGCAGCACATCTTCAGCAGAACATAGGGATCCACGTACAACTACACCTTGGAGATATAGCAGAGAGCAAAAGCACCAGCCAAGCAGCTCCTAACTGTCATTATACAGGCTGTGCTTGGGGGGGGGATTAACAAGAGCTATCTGATAGGTTGGTGCTTTACCTCTCTAAGGCTTAGTACATGACCCCAAAGTCCCCCCAGGCTCCCAGTGCCAGGTAAGGGAAGGTATAGGTACACAGTAGTAGCCATACCCAATGAGGGGGCTCCCTTACCAGTAACCTGCAGGGGGACTTTCCCATAACTTCCTACACTACTGCCAATAGTGATCAGGCATCCTGACCCGCAGAGCTTGCACTCCAGCACACAGCTGGGGGGGCGGTAAGGGGCATGGTGGGTCACCGGGGTGTAGGGTCTCCTACTCACCAGGTGCAGAGCAGTCGATGTCCTTGCCACGGGTTCCGCCTCTGCCCGGGCTGACCTGGAAGTCCCAGCTCCCCTGCAGGTCCGCGAAGGTGCAGTTGGCCGGGGTGTCAGCGGCCGCCGGGGGGATCCAGGCAGCCATCAGCGCCGAGAAAACCAGCAGCAGCTCCGCCGTCGCCATAATCGCCAACTGAGATCACGTGACACCGACTGAGAGACTCCGTACCTGCCTGGCCGCCGGGCGTAAGCGTAGCGCTGCGCGTTATATACGGAGTGGCGGTGCCGGGCGGGTCACATGACAGCGGGGGCGGGTCACGTGATGCCGGGGAGTTGCGGGCGGCTGCTGGGTCACGCGCTGTCTGGGCGCTGGGTTCCTTGTTGCTGTCACTGGGGAGATGCGTCACGTGACTGATCTTATATAAACAGTACTACTACATACCTCCTTACATTACCCCAGGCATTCCCAACCACGGTCCTCAAGGCACACCAACAGTGCAGGTTTTAGTGATATCCAGGCTTCAGCACAGATGGTTTAATCAGAATCCCTCAATACTAATTAAGTCACCTGTGTTCAAGCCTGGATATCTACAAAACCTGCACTGTTGGTGTGCCTTGAGGACCGTGGTTGGGAAAGCCTGCATTACCCCATACCTCCCAACATGACCCTCTCCAGGAGGGACACAATGCTCTGCTCCTGGACTTTCCTGGTAAAGTATGATTACCATCACCTGTGTTGAAGCACCTTTCTTAACAGTTAACCTGTTCAACACAGATGAAGGTAATCATACATTAAGAGGAAAGTCCAGGAACCAGTGGCGTAACTATAGCACCGCAGCCCCTGCGGGGGGGGGGGGGGGGCGCTGTGCATGTGGGGCGCCAAGGGCTGTGGTGCTATAGTAATGCCCCCGCCCCCCATCCCCCGCAGGCTTACCTGTCTGCGCGTCCCGGCTCCCCTCCTGGCTTCAAACAATTCTATGGAGACGGACCACGATAAAATGGCCGCCCCATAAAGCATACAGTTCTCTGAAACTGTCTGCGGTATGGGGGCGGCCATTTTATCGTGGTCCATCTGCATAGAATTAATTGGGTACTTGTGACATATCTGGGTGCCCGATGTTGAAATTGTATGCCAGTACCCTAAGCATGCGATTTGACGCGATTTCCCTTGAAATTCCCTTGAAGAGAAAATCGCGTTGCATTGTATGCTATTGTATTGCATGCGATGCGATTTGATGCGATTTTAATATGTACAGGCACCCAGATGCCTGTTTCATATGTGAAATGGCCCCCCAGACCCCCTTTTTAATTGTATACCCACCCTGATGGCTAAATGACCCCCATTGTTAAAGCCACCCCACTATCAACGCCAACCCGAAGCGTGGCGAGCGCAGCGAGCCCGCGTGGGGCGGCGGTACGCGTCCTCCGACCTTTTCATACCCCCACTATCCACGTATGCGTGGAGTTGATTTTATATAGTGTGGCGAGCGCAGCGAGCCACCGAGCCCGAAGCGTGGCCTCGCGCAGCGAGCCCCGCGAGGGGACGTGGATACCTTCACAGCTATACGCGTTCCCTCGCGGGCTTCACAGCTATACGCGTTCCCTCGCGGGCTTCACAGGTATCCGCGTGCGCTCGCCACGCTTCGGGCTCGACTATATAGAATCAACTCCACGCCGACGTGGATAGTGGGGGTATGAAAAGGTCGGAGGACGCGTACCGCCGCCCCTTGCGGGCTTGCTGCGCTCGCCACGCTTCGGGTTGGCGTTGATAGTGGGGTGGCTTTAACAATGGGGGTCATTTAGCCATCAGGGTGGGTATACAATTTAAAAGGGGGTCTGGGGGGCCATTTCACATATGAAACAGGCATCTGGGTGCCTGTACATATTAAAATCGCGGCAAATCGCGTCAAATCGCATCGCATGCAATCTGATTGTATGCGATGCGATTTGACGCGATTTTTAGGTGCGATGAAGAAAATCGGGCGCCCAGATAAGTCACAAGTACCATTAATTGAAGCCAGGAGGGGAGCCGGGACGCGCAGACAGGTAAGCCTTGGAGATAGAGCAGAGAGCAAAAGTACCAGCCAAGCAGCTCCTAACTGTCATTATACAGGCTGTGCTTGGGGGGGGGATTAACAAGAGCGTGGGTGGTTTGGGCCCCCCCCCCCATTAACGGCGGGGGGGGCGCCCCAAACCAAGCTACGCCGCTGCCAGGAACAGAGCATTGTGTCCCTCCTGGAGAGGGTCATGTTGGGAGGTATGTTACCCTCTCCAGGAGGGACACAATGCTCTGCTTCTGGACTTTCTTCTTAATTTAGGATTGCCATCACCTGTGGTGAAGCACCTTTCTTATTAGTTAACCTGTTCAAAAACAGGTGATGACAATCATTCATTAAGAGGAAAGTCCATAAACAGAGCATTTTGTCCCTCCTGGCATGGGTCATGTTGGGAGGTATGCTACTACCTGCTGAGACTGGTTATTATTATACTCAGCACTGACCCCTCTCTCACCTATATGTGTCATGTGACTGAGGCTTCACTTCAAGAGGGCATAGGTCATCTCCTATATCAGTTATTGCTATCTCTCTCGTACTTGTGTATTATCACGGCGCCAAAGATTTCCATCGTAGGCAATGTACAACCAAAAATCGCATTGCATCTCATGCGATACGATCGCATGCGATGCGACATGGTTTGACCCGATTTTTAATTGTACAGGCACCCAGATGCCTGATTCTATGTTAAATGCCCCCGAGACCCGATTTTTAATTGTACACCCACCCTAATGGGTAATGACTATGTTAAATGCCCCCCCATTGTTAACGCCACCCCACTATCAACGCCAACCCGAAGCGCGGCGAGCGCAGCGAGCCCGCGAGGGGCGGCAGTACGCATCCTCTGACCTTTTCATACCCCCACTATCCACTTCGGCGTGGAGATGATTACATATAGTGTGGCGAGCGCAGCGAGCCACCGAGCCCGAAGCATGGCAAGCGTAGCGAGCCCCTCGCGGGGACGCGGATGACTTCACATATATTACCCGGGGCTCGCTGCGCTCGCCACGCTTCTGGCTCGGTAGCTCGCTGCACTCGCCACACTGTATAAAATCTACTCCACGCCGACGTGGATAGTGGAGGTATGAAAGGGTCGGAGGACGCGTACCGCCGCCCCTCGTGGGCTCGCTACACTCGCCACGCTTGGGGTTGGTGTTGATAGTGGGGGTGGCTTTAACAATGGAGGGCATTTAACATAGTCATTACCCATCAGGGTGGGTATACAATTAAAAATCGGGTCTGGGGGGGCATTTAACATGGGAATAAGCACAAACCGGGCATGATCGCGTCGCATCGCATGCCATTATACGCGATATTAAAATTGTATACTCAGCCCGGGGAAAGGCTCAAATCGGGTCCCATCGCATGCCATCGCATACCTTAATTAGCGATGCGATGGGCGCCGTGATAATACACAAGTACCCTCTCTCTCTCTCTCTCATCAGGGTTGCCTACCTGAACCTTTCCTTCAGGGAGAACATGCTCTGTTCCTGGACTTGCCTGGTAATGTATAATTGCCAGCACCTGTGGTGAAACACCTTTCTTATCAATTACCTAGCTCCCCACAGGTGATGGCAATCATACATTACCAGGGAAGTCCAGAAGCAGAACATTGTGTACCGAATGCAATGGGTCATTTTGGAGGGTATGTTATTATTCTACTCAGCACTGACCCCTCTCTCACCCATATATGTCATGTGACTGAGGCTTGACTGCAAGAGGACATAGGTCATCTCCCATATCAGTTATTTCTATGGCTATGTACATATATCTATATATAGCAGGGTTGCCGACCCTCCCGGAATTACCGGGAGGATCCCGAAAATCGGGTCCTCCTCCCGCCCCCCCCGGAAAGGTGGGCAACCCTCCCGGATTCCGGGGGGCCCCCACGCCACCCCCCGATTGCGGCGTCTTCCCCATACTTTTGGATTGAAATCCGTCAATCCGCGGGTCTCAGAGGGGGCGGAGCTAAAATCGCGTCATTTTAGCCACGCCTCCTCCACGGAGATCCGTGAATTGGGGGGTTTTACCATCCTGGGGGCGGGGCTTAATGATGTAAAGCTCAAGCCCCGCCCCCCGAACTGCAGCTGGAAGTCTCCTCTCCGGGCTTCTCCCGGAGAGGAGACATAAAAAGTCGGCAACCCTGATATATAGTTAACTGTTAACCCAGCACTGCAGCCAGAGACTGGATGATTTTTTAGACAAATAAACAGGGCAGAAGTGTAAATATTAAACACAGTGGTGGCTCGTACCTTCTTGGGGGAGGGGGGCTGCCTCTGGCCACAGCGGGGGTACTGTGATACAGGCACCACCCTATCGCTGCAGATGCCGCCGCTACCTCGTCTCCCGGGTCCCCAGCGCCTGTGCTTGATGACAGGCGCCGGGACTGACGCATGTGCTGTACAAACATTTGTACTGCGCATGTGGCCAGCTTCTATGCGCTGCTTCGGCAACAGCCCATAGAAGGAATCTTGGTCCCGATGCCTGTACAATACAAATGACAGGCATAGGGACCAGCGCGTGTGCAGTACCGATATAGGTACTGCGCAATTGCTGTTCTTGCACGGCAGCCTGCAGAAAGGCCTCCCGGAGCGAGGGTACACCTTCCAATGGGACTGGCAGGTCGGATAGGAAGTCACTGCCAGTCACAGTGAAGCCAGTGCAGTCTCACAGACTGCACCTGGCTTCAATACAGTGGTGGATTTTTCCTGGGGGGGGCCTGCAGCCCATAGGTAAAAGCCGCCACTGATTAAACGGATTTAATATATAAAAACAGCATAAACAGCATTTTTTTTTTTTGGGGGGGGGGGGGGGGGGCGCACTAAATGTATGTCTTGCCCCGGGCACCAGAAACCCTAGTTTCGGCCCTGCTCTGTATGACATTTATGAACTGTGTGATTTCGTAGTGAGGGATGTGGAGAGAGACTGTGCTGCAGAGACAGCCTGTCCTATCTCTCCCACTGCCCAGCTCTCTGCAACGGGGGAGTGGGCCCTACCATCAGACCCAGGCCTGGGTAAAAAGTACCCACTTCCAGTGGTGTAGCTAGGTGCCACGGTGCCCAGAGCAAGGGCATGTTGTAGTAGGCGGGGCTCTTGCGCTGCAAAAAAGGAGGCATAGCCTAACATTATACCACACACCGTAATGCCCATTGCACATTTTAGCGAACTTTGTAATACCCATTACACATAAAGCCACATGTCGTAATGCCAATTACACATAAGGCTACACATGATGCCCATTACATACAATATAACAAACCATAATGCCCAATACAAACCGTAATGCCCATTGCACATCTGACAAATAAGTGCCACATGCTCATTGCTTGGAACTTCATGCTCGATGCCTAAGGGGTTTCATGCTCGTTGCCAAGGGGGACTGAAATAGCTCATTGCCAAGGGGGACTAAAATAGCTTGTTGCCAAGGGGGACTAATATTGCTCATTGCCAAGGGGGACTAAAATTGCTCGTTGCCAAGGAGGACTAAAATGGCATTGTTGCCAAGTGGGACTAAAATTGCTTGTTGCCAAGGGGGACCCCCTCCCCGTCTGCTCCCCGCCTGCTCCCTGCTCTGAAATAGCCGAAATAGCTTGTTGCCATGGGGGACTAAAATTGCTAGTTGCCAAGGGGGACTAAAATTGCTTGTTGCCAAGGGGGATTAATATTGCTCGTTGCCAAGGGGGACTAAAATTGCTCGTTGCCAAGGAGGACTAAAATTGCTCCTTGCGAAGGGGGACTAAAATTGCTTGTTGCCAAGGGGGACCCCCTCCCCGCCTGCTCCCTGCTCTGCCCGGCTGAGCTGTCCCTGTCCGCAGCTATTTTCAATTAAGTCTCCCGCTGGACTGCTAGCCAATAGGCGTTTGCGATCCAGCAGCCATCAATGCTGCTTCTGATTGGCTGCTGGACCACAAGGCCTATTGGCTAGCGGTCCAGCAGGAGACTTAATAGCAGTGGACGGGGCTGCTGAGCTCAGCAGAGCAGGGAGCGGGCGGGGGAGGGAGTGGTGAAGCGGGCTTCACGGCTCCAGCTCCCTTTGATATCTCGGCGCTGGAGCTCGTGCTCTGCCAGCTCTGCCCTCCCTATGCCCCTGTCCTCTTCTGTCCCCTCTCAGCACCACTGCGCCCACAGCCTAACCCTAAAGGCCCCAATACACTTATCTGATTTGGGACAACTTGGCCCAATTCTGACGGATCGGGCCAAGTAATAGGCACAAATTGCATGTGTTTTGCACCTCATCCGACCCGATGCACGGTTCCGTATGCATTGGGTCTGACCCTGACCCTACAGATAGAACCTGCTGCAGGTTCAATCAGTTGAATTGGACACATCAGCGTCAAATCGCAGGTGCTTTTTAGCCCCTGCGATGTATCCGGTCTGATTCGGAGGTACCGCACCCCTGGCATACACCTTTCTACGTGTTCTACCTCTGGGTGGCGGGTGCTGAGTGGCAGCGGGTGGTGAGGAGCAGAGGGGCGGGCGGTGATTAACTGGACTGAAAGATGTTTTTTAGGGTATTAGAATTTAGAAAAAACATGTTAAATGACTGTCTGGACTCTGATTGGATGAGAGTGATCTCTGTCAGCCAATCAGAGGTCGGCCAGTTATTTAAATAATTTTTTCAAAATTCTAATACCCGCCACTCTCCGGCATGTCCCGATGATCACTGCTCCTCATCACCCGCTGCAGATCAGCACCCGACACCTACCCCACTGCTCCTCACTGCCCGCTGCAGCTCCCCGGTTACATGTGATAAATTGCATGTGATTTATCGCATGTCAAATGGCACATTAAGTGCCAAATCGTATGTGAGCCTCCTGGGGAGCTGCTGGGCATCTCACAGAAGAATTGGGCCCTTGTGTATGGGGGCCTTAACCCTCCCCGCTAGTGCCTAATCCTAGTACGCCACCTAAACCTATCCCCCTGTCCCGCAGTATAACCCTAACACCACCTTCTAAGTGCCTATCCCTAACCATCCCTCCCCGCAGCCTAACCCTAACCTCCCTCTGTAGCCTAATCCTATGCTCCCCCGCCACCAATGCCTAAACCACACCCTCCCCCAGCACCAGTATAATTTATTTGGGTACTTGTTTCCTAGCACGGCGCCCAGATTTGCTACGTACGACACGTAGGGAAATCGCATTGCATGCGCCATTATAACGGCATGCAATGCGATGCTATGTGATTTTTTCATGTAATTTTTTTTACACCACAACATCGCATAGCATCTCATGTCCCGCAAAATCGCACTATCCACGCCACCCCGAAGTGTGGCAAGCGGCGGCGGAACGCGTCTTCCGAATTTTATCATTACCCCACTATCCATGAGTTGATTTTATATAGTGTGGCGAGCGCAGCGAGCCACCGAGCTCGAAGCGTGGTGAGCGCAGCAAGCCCCGCGAGGGGACGCGGATTACTTTACATGTATTCCGTGTCCGCTCGCCGCGCTTTGGGCACGGTGGCTTGCTGCACTCGCCACACTATATTAAATCAACTCCACGCAGACATGGATAGTGGGGTAATGAAAAAATCAGAGGACACGTTCCGCCTGCGCTCGCCACACTTCGGGTTGCCGTGGATAATGGGGGGGGGGGTGCGTTAAACCTATTTTTGGGGACATACAATGATATGATTGCAAACCGAATGTCATGGCATCACACACCCTATAAAATGACATGCGATCGCATACGATTTTGCGGCAGATGCAATGCGATGGCCCGGGGCTGAGAGAGCAGTGATTAAATTACATAGGAAAATCGCATTGCATCGCATCGCACATCGAATGGCCCTAAAATGGCCCATGTTATGCGATGCGATTTCACTACGCAGAATTGCCCACTGAGCAAATTGCTTAGTTAGCGCCGTTCTAGGAAACAAGTTCCTTTATTTGTGATGCCAGCAATCAGGATTCCAATGCCAACATTCTCATTACTGCTGGCATTCTGGCGCTAGTCAGAATACTGCCATCGATATGCTGACTGCTGTCATCCCATCTTCTGGATAGCTAACTGCACATTGCCTATCATACGTAAAGTACAATGGGCGGTATTCAATGAGGCAGAATCGCCAAGTTTTATGGCGATTCTGTGTTTTTTTCGTGTGTGCCGGCGATTTTTGGAGCTGAAAAAGCGAATCACCCTATTCAATGACCTCTATTCGCAGATGACGACCGGTGAATGAAGCCCCAATCGCCAAATGTTATTCTCTACAAATCGCCGGTTTTTGTCTATAGGAATTTTCATGGGGATTCGCCAGTAGTCGACGGGAATCACCATGAATCGCCAAAAGTGTATTCAATGTGAGGTTGGCGATTCTTATTTCTTGTTTCATATCGCCGTTCCTCACCGAGTGTCCCTCGTCATCTTTTTGTGGTGAACTTTTATAGAAACCTGTGAAATAATTGGTTTTAAGTGTTCAATTTAACTCTGCAAGTGTAATGTATTATTATTTGCTGCCCTTGTGTGATGTGATGGTCGTAGAAGTGCTATACAAATATATATTTAATTTTTTCTGGTATTTTTTTTTTCTCCCACAACGCACTGTTCTTACCCATGGTGCACCTCACTTACCCATGATTCTCCTCCCCACCTCACTCCTTCGTTTGGCCTTTGAGGAGATTACACAGCTTTTGCAGTCTGCTGTATTGGAATCGTTTTTTCAGGGTAATTTGCATTTTTCTTGCATTTCACTGCAATTTCTTACAGTACTGAAGCTGTTTAGGGAAACGCCGGATTGGCTGAGAATCGCCGTTGGGGGCGGCGATTCTCAGCCACGTTGAATAGGGTGACACAGCTAGTCCCGGCGACTCCCTACGCTTGGCGAATCGACATAAAAAAACGGTGAATGGCTGGCGAATGTAAAATCTGAATCACTGTGACCAACGATTCAGGTCATTGAATACCGCCCAATGTCTAGGTAAAAGTAGATAATGAAGATAATTCATTGATCAGCCTCTAATGTACAAATTACACACTTTCGAAATGTTTCATTTCACCTACATAGAAAGGGCTGCTGAACCACTTCCTCTTCCTTTTACACAATGTCAGGCAGTGACTCATCACAATGATATACCACACCACTTGTGTATTGCACAATATTACATTTGCCGTTTTTCTTTTTTTTTTTTATTAATAACTTTGCCAAACTAAGCAGTATCACAACCATCCTAATTACCAACAACGCAGCAGTTTCAATTACAGAATAATTACAATTTGCTGTCTTTATAATTTATGATAACGTAAACAATGGCAGCCTTTCAATAACAATTACAAGAGTTTATCGGGAACACAGAACCCATGCGGGATACTTAATCTTCGGAAAACAAAAAACTCCCGCTCGCACCGCTGAAATTAATTTCAGATTAAAGTGTGGATGTGTCTCCGAACTTTTTTTTAATTATAGCACAAACTTGTAAATTACTTCATAAAAAAGTTCTGTATTTAGAGAAACGCAATGATAAAATAAAATTATTTTTTTATATTTAACAGTTCCATCTCTTTCCTATAATAGTACCGACGTCAGGGTCAATAACCTAGCTCCCCACCATCCATTACATATCTCCAAACATGACCCATTCAAGGAGGGACCCAATAGTCTGTTCCTGGACTTCAAAAGGGTTTATGCAAAGGCAAATAAAGACGTGTCTCGGTGTGGTGCACCTAAGAATTGACACATTAATACATAACTTTTATTGTATCTATTAAAAAGAAAAGCGAAGTAAAAGACACAAAGTACATACAGAACATAAAGACACAGACATGGGTTTTAAAAAGGATAAGGTATCCTTACAACGTGGGGCTCCAAACCCAAATGTAGTAATTCAAAGTAATTTTTATTTGTGTAAATATGTTGCTCTTTTGACTGTAGCGATCTCAATACAATTTAGCAGTGGTTGCGTGTTCTCATACACATTAGCAGAGAAAATCTCCTGAAGAAGCTCATTTGCGAAGCGTACGCCGACCGTACACCTCGTGTGTGTGCTCCATCCCCTCCCCATATACATGTACCAATGCATTTTGATCTGTTTAGCTTAAAAAATTCTTTATTTCAGCAGAGGTGCGTCCTGGCAGGCTCCTTACTAGTGAGTCCTGCTGCTGACCATCACAGTGTGCTATCCATGCACTTGTGACGATTCAGCTATTGTGTGCAGCAACCCCTCCGGGCGCAGCTAGTGACGCTGCCACCCGGAGCTGCTGGCTCTCCCGTACCACGCCACACTAAGCGGGTCGGGTAAGAAGTATTAGGATTGGTTTGACAATTTACCAATTATTGCCATACTAAATACTAGCTGAAAATATTGGAGATTATATCTGATTTTCTCTGCTAATGTGTATGAGAACACGCAACCACTGCTAAATTGTATTGAGATCGTAACAGTCAAAAGAGCAACATATGTACACAAATAAAAATCACTTTGAATTACTACATTTGGGTTTGTAGCCCCACGTTGTAAGGATACCTTAACCTTTTTTTAAAACACATGTCTGTGTCTTTATGGGCCTTATTCTGGTTGGTGCGTTAATTTCCGTATACTTTCGGATGCCGTTTTTTTAGCCGTCTGCGCATGTGCGGGGAACACTATGTGCATGTGCCACGCATGTTCTACGTACTTGTTCTCACTAATCCCGTACAGAAATGTGCACCGCAATCATTTGTGAAATATGGGCGTATTATGGGCGTCATTCGGAATGACACAGGGGCGTACTTTCAAAGTGGGCTAAACTGGGCGGAAACATGGGCGGACACGGGGGAGTACACTTATTTTGGTGGGCGTTCATTCGGACAGCACACCGAATGCACGCGAACAAAAAGGGAAGAAATATGCGGTGTCCATAAGCAAGTATTGCTTTGCGGACACCACTCGTTCATGCGCTAGGCAATCGGAACGCCTAATCACTACAACCAATGTCAGGTGAACACAAAACAATCCACTCCTTTACTCATTCCTTGTTAATTACACGCTTGTCACTGCTTCAACTGGAACCATTGCAGCTTAAATGGAACATTACTAAACACACACATATATGCTGCACTTTTCACACACTTTTACACTGCAAATAATGAACACAACTTCATAGTAATAATGGAATGGGATTATATGGTCGACGAGTATTAGATCGACGGTGTTTTGGACAAAGCCGTTAGTCAGACTGTACGGTTTTATCCAAAGTGTATAGATAGACAGTAGCATATGGTCCATCATAGTTAGATCGAAATATGCAAGGTCTTACGGCAGAAAGGTAGACCGCTATTAGGTCGACCTGTATCTAGGTCGACCGCATTTTTATCGACAAGTACGAGGTCGTTAATCGCTAGGTCGTCCGCTATTAGGTTGACCGGTAAATATGTCGACCGTTTCAAGGTCGAAAATTACAAGGTCGATCAACAATAGGTGGCCCGCTATAAGGTCAACAAGTGCAAAGTCAACTGTTTATGATTTGAGCACATTTAGGACGCCTTACACAAGGTTCACCGTTAATAGGTTGACCGATAGTCGATCTAACTATGATGGACCATATGCTACTGTCTATCTATACACTTTCGATAAAAACGTACAGTCTGACTAACGGCTTCGACCAAAACACCGTCGATCTAATACTCGTCGACCATATAATCCCATTCCGATGGCGCAAATTAATTAATTTATTTTTTCCAAAAATTCTATGTTTTTTAACCTTAATAAATAGTTAATTACAGTTCGAAGTTGTCTGTGTGTTTTTTTAAAATGGAAAAGTACTGTATATGTGTAACTTGTTTATAATCTTTTAAATAAGCAAACTGTACATACTGTATATAGAATATGTTATGTTCACATGCTGTAAGGGTTAATGTGTGTAATGAATATAGTAGTAATGTGTTTCAGTATATATTAGGATTTTATTGATTGAAATAGACAACAATCCCTTTTTAATGAGGTTGCCTAATTGCAGAAGTGGGTCATGTGTTCGCTGTGTGTGCTCAGAAAAATAGTGTTGTATTTGAGCGTAAATACTCCGCATCGGTGTGTACGGCCAGGTTCCCGTACGTTCTAACGCGGTAATACCGTGCTTACGCTGTAAGACTGTGCAGAATCTGTACGTGTCCACCGCACACGCAAGGTTTTTAGGTCGTCCGTACACACGCCCTGTTCTTAAAGAGTGAGTCCGTCCGAATGCGGAGGCTCAATGGGCGTTTCGACGGACGATGTCCGCATAGCGTTGTGTGCGGCCCGTTCCGTAAGAAATCTGGAATGTACACACCGATCAGAATAAGGGCCTATGTTGTGTATGTACAGATGTAGCGGGATTCATCTTTGCAGGTGATGGCGATGGCGTCCTCCCTTCCGACGGTGCTGCCCTCGGTCGCCCGGTGCCCACACCGGGCGACCGCACCCCCCCGCAGTATTGCATCCGCCCCGCCGCCCGGATACTGAGACGCGCGTGCGTGGGGGACGCACGCGCGTCTCAGTCAGATAGAGGCGCCGTGTTGCTGGCGGATCACCAGCAGCATGTTGCTGGCGGTTCGCCAGCAACAACGAGGCCAGATTCATCTGTACTTTGTGTCTTTTACTTCGCTTTTCTTTTTAATAGATACAATAAAAGTTCTGTATTAATGTGTCAATTCTTAGGTGCACGACACCGAGACATGTCTTTATTTGCCTTTGCATAAACCCTTTTGCCTTCTAACCATGTCCAGTGGTAGCACACCCCAGTGATTAAGGTTTCTCATTAATCCTTTAATTTAATACCTTGGGGTTCACTCTTCAGATATTCTTACATCACTCCCCTGTGCGAATAACTTTCCCCCTTTCTTGTTTGTTCCTGGACTTCCTTGCCAGGGGCAGTTGCAGATGTAGGGGCTGGAGCGCAGTGCAAATTTCAAATAGAGGAGCTGCACCAACTGCCAGTGAGTCCTGGCAGAGTTTGGTGTGGCAGTTGGTGCGGCTCCACTATTTGAATCTTGGACTGCACTACAGCCCCTACATCTGCAACTGCCACTGGCAAGGAAGTCCAGGAACAGACTATTTTGTTACTCCTGGAATGGATCACTCATTCAGCATGAATCGCAAAAGCACATGTGCAGAATTGGTCTAGCGACAGTATCACATTGGGAATGCCTCTGTCTTATTTGCAGGCAGTTGTATTTGTAGGGAGGGGAGGAGGGGCTGGCCAGCATTGCCAGAAACGGGACATTACACCTACGTTTTCCATGAGTGGTGAGGCCTAGGATTGTGTCAAGTTTCCTTCACCATGCAAACCTCTCTGCAATGGCCAACTTGATTAAATTGAGGCTTATACTCAGCTTGCTGTGGCAGATGACCGGACTTTCAGGCCTTTCAACTCTAAATCCCTTTACCCAAGCTCACCTCCCATACACCGACTCCCTTCTTCTCTTTCTTCCACCACAGCTTCAATCTATATACTGTAGTGGTGGAACTCCTATGGAAGACTGAGCCGAAGGTGTGCCCTTAGCAGTGCATTCAGGCTAGGCTGGTCTGAGGTCATGTGATCTTGCCATTGCTGGGTCAAATCTGCCCAACAATAGTTTTATTGATTTTGACCCACAGAAGAGGGGAAATCTCCCGCATCCCACCCACTGCTAGTGAAGTAGGCAGGATGAGGAGAATAATACCAGGAATTGCAGGACTTTGGGGAGGGGCTAAGATTACTCAATTTGCATCATAATGGCACCACCTCCTCCCTACGGACTCGTGATTCCCAGCATTATTCTCCAAATTCTGCCCACTTCTCAAGGAAGTGGATGGGTTTCAAGAGATCCACCCACTCTTCCAGGTGTCCAGTGACTACCCCAAAAAATTGGGACTTTTCTGCATCTTCCCAGAGGAGTTGGTAAAAATTATTAAGAGGAGCATGTTGAAACTCAATATTGCAGTGTCAAAATAAAGTTGTCCAGCATTTGTGGGCTGCATGCAAAAGCAGCCAGTATTTACTCTGCAGGAACAAACAATAACTGTACTTGGTTTGCACAGAGTTACTGTGCTTCTAAAACCGAACGAGCCCCAATTTGGCAAAAAAATATACATGGTAGCAACTCATACTTACCACTCTCCTGGAAGTTGCAAGAGACTTTAAATTTTTCGAGTAATCCCCCGCCACATCTCCCTCCCACATCAGTTCCACTGGGTTGTGGTAAAATGACACAAATTGCTTTTTTTGGCTCTGCACAGACAAGCGAATACCAGGATTTTGCAGAGTGGGGCCTAATAATGTGAAAGTCCGGCCCTGCCCTCTGAAGTAGTGCTGTTCACAATCTACTGTGTGGGCTTCTCCCAGAGGTAAGGCAAGCACGGAGTAACTACTATGCAGGCACCTGTTCTCCAGCTGATGAGCACAAAAGACAGATTCAGAGACACTGATTGCCCAAAATATACCAAGGAGGAGAATATGAGGGTTTACTTAAGGAAACCCTGATCTCTGACTCTGCGGGGGAAAAATACTAAGATGAATTCGTAGAAAAAAAATCGTATTTTTATAGGAAAATACATTTTTTGAGGGCGTATTCGTATTTTTGGCATTTACTATGCCAAAAATACAAATTTTCGTATTAGTATTGATGGGACATTCGTATTTGTATTTACAAATACGAATGAATACACCATCGATAGAATACAACAGAAATCACCATTCAAAAGAATAGTGATTCCTGATTTAAACGGCCGCGAATGGCGGGCCAAATACAGCAGGAAAATACACTTCATTGTCCTGTCGTATTTGGCTTTAGCCTGTATGTATCAGTCAGATCCGTGCAGGCTTCAGTGTTAAAAAAATAGAAAAATAAATAAATAAAAAATACTGCATGGGGTCCCCCCCACAGCCGTAACCAGCACCAGGCTGAAAGAACCAGGGCTGGTAATAAAAAATCCTGGAAACCCGGCAAATAGGGGTTCCCCAATTTTTTTGAAACCAGCCCCAGGCTCCAGGTCCAGGGCTGGTTCCCAAAATACGGGGGACAAAATGACTTGGGGGCCCCCTATTTTAAGAACCAGCTCCAGGCCAAACCAGCCAGCAGGGTAATGTCACAGCCGGGGGACATCACCCTACTGACCAGTCAGCCTGGCCAGGGGTCCTGGAGGAGTGGGGACCCCCCCAATAAAGCCCCCCCCCCCTCCAGGACACCCCATCACAAGCGCCTAAATTGGTTGGTACTACTACCATATTTTTTCCTTTCCTGACCAGGCTGAAGCGTGGTGCTGTCCCCGGTGACCCTGGAGCGGTGGTCACCGGGCTGATGAACTTGTGTAAAAAAAAGGAATAAACTATTGTTTAATACTGTGGAACTATGAGTCCCAGCAAGCCTCCCCCACAAGCTGGGACTTGGAGAACCACAAGTCCCAGCATATTGTATGCGTATTCTTAGTAAATTTCCCCCAATATGTCAACCTAATGACCATATGCCAATCGAGTACAGATATATATGTAAAGCCTGAAGGTGAATGCTATATTTTAGGATCTTATAAAGCAATTATAGGGTTCTCAGTAACTCTGTAGGGTTATTGAGTATAACATAGACAAGGAGAGGGGCTGTTTGAATAAAGCCATGATCTGGATTGCCATCATCATCTGACTGCATAATAACATTATGAACCATTTGGTTAAAGTTCCTTATGGGATTGACAATGTAAATGTGCCGGCCTCCTGCAAACTCTGGGAGAGTAGGAGATTCAGAAAGTGAGAGATTTGGTAAGAAATCTCCAGGTTTTTTTAAAGCGGCAATCATGTAGACTTAGAACTGGTTTTGCAGTGTAAATGATTGCCGCTTTAAAAAAAACTGGAGTTTTCTTACCAAATCGCTCACTTTCTGCATCTCTCATCCTATTAAATTTCCCACCTAGGTATTTATGGATTGGGTTATGGCCACATCCCCAGATGGACATATTCTGTGCTTCCTATCCCCCCTGATTTATGTACTCCTGGAACAAACACAAAAAGCTTTAAAGTGTTGTAAACATTTATATTTTATTAGAACAACCATGCTGTAAAATGACTGTAGCTGCAGAATGTATTTTATAGCATTTATACTTTGTTGTGTTTGCAAGCGTCAGCACAATAGAAAATAATGAGGACCAAAGGGAGTGCCACTCCCCGGTAATGTCGCTTGGAATCCCGTCTCCTGTTTTCGGGGCACTGCGTATCTGTCACTGTGCCGTTATCCTTGTACTGAGAGAACCTGTGCCTCCAGTGCTCAGCCCATCTCTCTTACTTCCTACGTGTTCCTTGCTGTTGGTGATCTCACAACCGTTTTCCCTGAAGTCCTAATTTGGTTGAGTCTGGCTATGACAATGTCCTTGGAATAAAAATAACAATTGCTGTAGTTTTTACCTTTTGTATTTCTGTGAGCCCTTTATGTGCAGGACATTAGGACAGCTGAATTACTATTCTGGTAGCGCTGGAACTGCAGTTATACTATAGAGTCAAGGCAAATGTGGTACAGTAAAGCTGGGTACACATTAGACCATGGCCCTTATTCAGATCGCAGTACAAATTTGTTCTCAAAATGGGCAAACCCATGTGCACTGCAGGGGGGGGGGGGGGGGGGGCAGATGTAACATGTGCAGAGAGTTAGATTTGTGTGAGTTATTTTGTTTCTGTGCAGGGTAAATACTGGCTGCATTATTCTTACACTGCAATTTAGATTACAGTTTCAACCAGGGGCGGATCGGCAACACAATCCGGCCCAGGAAAAATCCCCAAGCAGCCCGGGGGCGGGGGGGGCGCTAACGCTAATGACCGGCCGGGAAGGGGGGGGGGTTGGAGCTAGAGCTATGGCCGGGGGGGGGGGAGGGCTAGCGCTAATGACTGGCTTGGGGGGGACCCAACACTAATGACAGGGGACCCAGCTTGGGGGGGGCGCCATTTACCACGCTGCCACGCTGCTTGCGGCCGCACATGCTCAAGGCCGCTCAGTCCCGAGTGATGTCACCCGAAAGCGGCCATAGTAGCAGTGTAATACCGGGTGAAGTCACCCGAAAGCAACCGGCGGCCATATTGACTGTGGGCAGCCAGTAGATGGTGGCTGCGGGCAATAAGCGCTGTGGTAGCGCAGTCCGAGGCCTGCGGCCCAGCCAGGGAAAAAGCGGTGGCTCTGACAGAGAAAATGCGGCCTTATCAGTACCGGCTCACCTGGAAATGACCCGGTTTCCCGGTGGGCCAATCCGCCCCTGGTTTCAACACACTCCACCCAAATGTAACTCTCTCTGCACATGTTACATCTGCCCCACCTGCAGTGCTCATGGTTTTGCCCATTTTGAGAACAAATTTGTACTGCGATCAAATCTGAATAAAGCAGGGTTGCCTACCCTCCCTGAATGGATGAGAGGGTCCCGGTAATCGGGTCCCTCTCCCGGCCCTCTGTGAAGGGAGGCAACCCTGCCTGAAATACCGGCATTGCACAGCAGGGGTGGGGCTAAAATGACACGCTCGCTCTTGGCATGCCCCCAATATGGCAGCCCGTCCGTGGCTCCACCCCCAAACCGCCCCTTTTTTCCTCCCGGCGATGGCCCCGCCACCCTGCTTCACTGAGTTGGCTGCCAGAGAGGGCAGCCAAAAAGTCGGCAACTATGGAATGAGGGCTCATATATGCACCCAGCAACATCTTTCGTGACGGGGGCCCAGTGGACACAGCATAAACATGCTAACAATGTCCTCTGTCATCCTCTATCATCAGTACATACAAAACAGTTTACCAATGTCTGGGGGTGCAGATGTCTTACATCACATTATGCCACACACAATAATACCCTTACATCATGTTATGCCACACACAATATTGCCCCTTACATGCCTTATGCCACACACAATAATGCCTCTTACATCATTTACAGGTGTTACTTTTCTGTGTTTGACCCTCTGCAGTCACCATTACTTTATTTATCTTGTATAGTAAGAAGGAGAAGCTTGTCCTACGTGCTGTCAGGAAACACAGTTATCTGCTCTATAGCTACTTCCAAGAAACGAGACAGATTGTGTTTACATCTCCGCACTGGACCATATTGCGTGTGAAAACAGAAAACTATACGGTGCACAGCTGTGTGGGCGGGGCCTGATAATATCACTTCCTACGCAGGCCCCGTAAGGTGTAATCTCACTGCTTCTCCCAGTATAGTCTTACAGGCTGCGCAGTGGTGATGTGTAGTGTATATGGTATTTATGGTGTGTTGTGTATACACTCTGCTGTCAGATGATCTTTTCCTCGCCTTGCCCAATACATTAAAGGGGTCATGTTGGCGATATATTTGCTGCGCTTTTACATGGAAAAGCCTATTAATCAAGTATCCATCTGAATGTTTTGTACAAAATCCAAACTCTTTTTTTTTTTTTTTTAGGTACAATATAGAGCTGGGGTAGCCAACCCTAGTCCTCGAGAGCTACCAACAGTGCATGTTTTGCAGGTCTCCTCACAGAATCACAAGTGAGCTAATTAGCTCCATCTGTGGATCTTTTAAATTGTATCAGTGATTAATGATTGCAGCTGTGCAGCAGCTAGGTTGTCTGAAAAATGTGAACTGTTGGTAGCTCTCGAGGGCTAGGGTTGGCTACCACTGATATAGAGGAACGGTACTTGTTTCCTAGCACGGCCACAACGATCATAATCGCGGTCATCGGGGGTAAAATCGGGGCCATCGCGGGCATCGCATGCGCAAAAAAATCGGGTGCGATGGGCCAGACGCGATGCCCGCGATTTCCCCATAGAGAACAATGTTAAATGCCTCAATTTACCCGCGATGACCACGATTTCCCATAGGAAACAATGTGAAATGGCTCAATTTACCCAAATTATCATAGGAACAATGGTAAATGGGCCAAAAACACCCCTGAACATTGAAATGTCCCCCCAAAAGTAGTTTACGCCACCACGTGATCAACGTGAACCCGAAGCGTGGCGAACGCAGCGAGCCCGCGAGGGGCGGCGGTACGCGTCCTCCGACATTTTCATACCCCTACTATCCACTAGGGCGTGGAGTAAGTTGACAATAGAATAGTGTGGCGAGCGCAGCGAGCCACCGAGCCCGAAGCGTGGCGAGCGCAGCGAGCCCCGCGAGGGGACGCGGATACCTGTGAAGCCCGCGAAGGGACGCGTTTACCTGTGAAGGTATCCGCGTCCGCTCGCCACGCTTCGGGCTCGGTGGCTCGCTGCGCTCGCCACACTATTCTATTCTCACTCCACACCCTAGTGGATAGTGGGGGTATGAAAAGGTCGGAGGACGCGTACCGCCGCCCCTTGCGGACTCGCTGCGCTCGCCACGCTTCGGGTTCACGTTCATCGCGGGGTGGCGTGAACTACTTTTGGGGGGACATTTCACTGGTCAGGGGGGTTTTTTGGGCTTTCTGGCCCATTTACCATTCTTCCCTATGATGATTTGGGTAAATTGACCCATTTAACATTGTTTCCTATGGGAAATCGGGGTCATCGCGGGTAAATTGAGGCATTTAACATTGTTCCCTATGGGGAAATCGCGGCCATCACGGGTGGACCATTTAAGCATTTTTAGGCGCACACGATGCGACCGACCCGATTTTTCACTATTTTCAATGCATTTCAATGGAAAAATCGGGGGCATCGCGTCGGTCGCGTCGCAGGCCACTAAAATTACCCCCGATGGCCAAGAATGGTGGCCGTGCTAGGAAACAAGTACCAGAGGAACTTAACCCCTTCCCGCCGCAGCCTGTTTTTGCCTTCCTGACAGAGCCCTTTTTTTCAAATCTGACATGTATCACTTAAGTGGGGATAACTTTTTTTAGCTTTTACTTATCCCAGTGATTTTGAGATTGTTTTCTCGTGACACATTGTACTTCAAATTAGTGGTAAATTTGGGTCGATACAGTCTGTGTTTTTTTGTGAAAAATACCAAAATGTCGTAAAAAAATGGAAAATTTAGCAATTTTCAAAATGTTAAATTTTCTGCTTGTGAGACAAATAATCATACCACTCAAAATAGTTAATAACTAACATAGACCATATGTCTACTTTATGTTTCCATCATTATTTCAACCTCCTTTTATTTTTTTTGGACACTAGGAGGCTTAAAATATGAATAGCAAATTCTCAAATTTTCAAGAAAATTTCAAACACTGATTTTTTTTGGGACCAGTTCAGTTCTGATGTGACTTTGAGGGACTTGTATGTGAGACAACCCCATAAATGATGCCATTTCAAAAACTGCACCCCTCACAGTATTCAAAACAGCATTTTGGAAGTTTGTTAACCCTTTAGGTGTTTCACAGGAATTAAAACAAAGTGTAGGTGAAATTTCAAAATTTCATTTTTTTTGCAGATTTTCAATTTTAATACATTTTTCTAAGGAACACAGTAGATTTTACTAGAGAAATGTGACTAAAAATTGATTCCCCCAATTCTTTTGTTTTCATAAATATCCTATATGTGGCCCTAGTGTGCACGTTGACCAAACCACAGGCTTCATAATAGAAGGAGCACCTACTTGATTTTGGAGCCTCCTTTTTATGAGATTATTTTTTAGGCAGCATGTAGGTTTCTAGGCACCATAAGATGCTAAAAGTTAGGAACCCCCCCACAAGTGACCCCATTTTGCAAACTACACCCCTCAGGGAATTCATCTAGGGGTATAGTGTACATTTCAAACCCCCAGGGGTTTCACCAATTGTGGTACAACTGGGCAGTGAAAATGAAAAATTACATTTTTTACACAAAAATGCAGTTCTGGCTCAAAATTTTTCATTTTCACAAGGAATGAAGGAGACAAAGCACCCCAAAATCTGTGCCCCAATTTCTCCCGAGTACGGCAATGCCTCACATGTGACCAAAAAATACCATTTGGGTGCATGGCAGGACTCAGAAGGGAAGGAGTGATTTTTGGATTTTGCAGCTCAGATTCTGGTGGAATGTTGGTGGGTGCTATGTCGCATTAGCAAGACCCCCGAAGCACCAATACAGTGGAACTCCCCCACAAGTGACCCCATTTTGCAAACTACACCCCTCAGGGAATTCATCTAGGGGTATAGTGTACATTTCAAACCCCCAGGGGTTTCACCAATTTTGATACAACTGGGCTGTGCAAATGAAAAATTACATTTTTTTACACAAAAATGCAGTTCTGGCTCAAACTTTTTCATTTTCATAAGGTATGAAGGAGAAAAAGCACCCCAAAATCTGTGCCCCAATTTCTCCCGAGTACGGCAATGCCTCACATGTGACCAAAAAATACCAGTTGGGTGCATGGCAGGACTCAGAAGGGAAGGAGTGATTTTTGGATTTTGCAGCTCAGATTCTGGTGGAATGAATGGTGGGTGCTATGTCGCATTAGCAAGACCCCCGAAGCACCAATACAGTGGAACCCCCCCACAAGTGACCCCATTTTGCAAACTACACCCCTCAGGGAATTCATCTAGGGGTATAGTGTACATTTCAAACCCCCAGGGGTTTCACCAATTGTGGTAAAACTGGGCAGTGAAAATGAAAAATTACATTTTTTACACAAAAATGCAGTTCTGGCTCAAAATTTTTCATTTTCACAAGGAATGAAGGAGACAAAGCACCCCAAAATCTGTGCCCCAATTTCTCCCGAGTACGGCAATGCCTCACATGTGACCAAAAAATACCATTTGGGTGCATGGCAGGACTCAGAAAGGAAGGAGTGATTTTTGGATTTTGCAGCTCAGATTCTGGTGGAATGTTGGTGGGTGCTATGTCGCATTAGCAAGACCCCCGAAGCACCAATACAGTGGAACCCCCCCACAAGTGACCCCATTTTGCAAACTACACCCCTCAGGGAATTCATCTAGGGGTATAGTGTACATTTCAAACCCCCAGGGGTTTCACCAATTGTGGTACAACTGGGCAGTGAAAATGAAAAAATAAATTTTTTACACAAAAATGCAGTTCTGGCTCAAAATTTTTCATTTTCACAAGGAATGAAGGAGACAAAGCACCCCAAAATCTGTGCCTCAATTTCTCCCGAGTACGGCAATGCCTCATGTGTGACCAAAAAATACCAGTTGGGTGCATGGCAGGACTCAGAAGGGAAGGAGTGATTTTTGGATTTTGCAGCTCAGATTCTGGTGGAATGTTGGTGGGTGCTATGTCGCATTAGCAAGACCCCCGAAGCACCAATACAGTGGAACTCCCCCACAAGTGACCCCATTTTGCAAACTACACCCCTCAGGGAATTCATCTAGGGGTATAGTGTACATTTCAAACCCCCAGGGGTTTCACCAATTTTGATACAACTGGGCTGTGCAAATGAAAAATTACATTTTTTTACACAAAAATGCAGTTCTGGCTCAAAATTTTTCATTTTCATAAGGTATGAAGGAGAAAAAGCACCCCAAAATCTGTGCCCCAATTTCTCCCGAGTACGGCAATGCCTCACATGTGACCAAAAAATACCAGTTGGGTGCATGGCAGGACTCAGAAGGGAAGGAGTGATTTTTGGATTTTACAGCTCAGATTCTGGTGGAATGAATGGTGGGTGCTATGTCGCATTAGCAAGACCCCCCAAGCACCAATACAGTGGAACCCCCCCACAAGTGACCCCATTTTGCAAACTACACCCCTCAGGGAATTCATCTAGGGGTATAGTGTACATTTCAAACCCCCAGGGGTTTCACCAATTGTGGTACAACTGGGCAGTGAAAATGAAAAATTACATTTTTTACACAAAAATGCAGTTCTGGCTCAAAATTTTTCATTTTCACAAGGAATGAAGGAGACAAAGCACCCCAAAATCTGTGCCCCAATTTCTCCCGAGTACGGCAATGCCTCACATGTGACCAAAAAATACCAGTTGGGTGCATGGCAGGACTCAGAAGGGAAGGAGTGATTTTGGGATTTTACAGCTCAGATTCTGGTGGAATGAATGGTGGGTGCTATGTCGCATTAGCAAGACCCCCCAAGCACCAATACAGTGGAACCCCCCCACAAGTGACCCCATTTTGCAAACTACACCCCTCAGGGAATTCATCTAGGGGTATAGTGTACATTTCAAACCCCCAGGGGTTTCACCAATTGTGGTACAACTGGGCAGTGAAAATGAAAAATTACATTTTTTACACAAAAATGCAGTTCTGGCTCAAAATTTTTCATTTTCACAAGGAATGAAGGAGACAAAGCACCCCAAAATCTGTGCCCCAATTTCTTCCGAGTACGGCAATGCCTCACATGTGACCAAAAAATTCCATTTTGGTGCATGGCAGGACTCAGAAGGGAAGGAGTGATTTTTGGATTTTGCAGCTCAGATTCTGGTGGAATGTTGGTGGGTGCTATGTCGCATTAGCAAGACCCCCGAAGCACCAATACAGTGGAACCCCCACACAAGTGACCCCATTTTGCAAACTACACCCCTCAGGGAATTCATCTAGGGGTATAGTGTACATTTCAAACCCCCAGGGGTTTCACCAATTTTGATACAACTGGGCTGTGCAAATGAAAAATTAAATTTTTTTACACAAAAATGCAGTTCTGGCTCAACATTTTTCATTTTCATAAGGTATGAAGGAGAAAAAGCACCCCAAAATCTGTGCCCCAATTTCTCCCGAGTACGGCAATGCCTCACATGTGACCAAAAAATACCAGTTGGGTGCATGGCAGGACTCAGAAGGGAAGGAGTGATTTTTGGATTTTGCAGCTCAGATTCTGGTGGAATGAATGGTGGGTGCTATGTCGCATTAGCAAGACCCCCGAAGCACCAATACAGTGGAACCCCCCACAAGTGACCCCATTTTGCAAACTACACCCCTCAGGGAATTCATCTAGGGGTATAGTGTACATTTCAAACCCCCAGGGGTTTCACCAATTGTGGTACAACTGAGCAGTGAAAATGAAAAATTACATTTTTTACACAAAAATGCAGTTCTGGCTCAAAATTTTTCATTTTCACAAGGAATGAAGGAGACAAAGCACCCCAAAATCTGTGCCCCAATTTCTCCCGAGTACGGCAATGCCTCACATGTGACCAAAAAATACCATTTGGGTGCATGGCAGGACTCAGAAGGGAAGGAGTGATTTTTGGATTTTGCAGCTCAGATTCTGGTGGAATGTTGGTGGGTGCTATGTCGCATTAGCAAGACCCCCGAAGCACCAATACAGTGGAACCCCCCCACAAGTGACCCCATTTTGCAAACTACACCCCTCAGGGAATTCATCTAGGGGTATAGTGTACATTTCAAACCCCCAGGGGTTTCACCAATTGTGGTACAACTGGGCAGTGAAAATGAAAAAATAAATTTTTTACACAAAAATGCAGTTCTGGCTCAAAATTTTTCATTTTCACAAGGAATGAAGGAGACAAAGCACCCCAAAATCTGTGCCCCAATTTCTCCTGAGTACGGCAATGCCTCATGTGTGACCAAAAAATACCAGTTGGGTGCATGGCAGGACTCAGAAGGGAAGGAGTGATTTTTGGATTTTGCAGCTCAGATTCTGGTGGAATGTTGGTGGGTGCTATGTCGCATTAGCAAGACCCCCGAAGCACCAATACAGTGGAACTCCCCCACAAGTGACCCCATTTTGCAAACTACACCCCTCAGGGAATTCATCTAGGGGTATAGTGTACATTTCAAACCCCCAGGGGTTTCACCAATTTTGATACAACTGGGCTGTGCAAATGAAAAATTACATTTTTTTACACAAAAATGCAGTTCTGGCTCAAAATTTTTCATTTTCATAAGGTATGAAGGAGAAAAAGCACCCCAAAATCTGTGCCCCAATTTCTCCCGAGTACGGCAATGCCTCACATGTGACCAAAAAATACCAGTTGGGTGCATGGCAGGACTCAGAAGGGAAGGAGTGATTTTTGGATTTTACAGCTCAGATTCTGGTGGAATGAATGGTGGGTGCTATGTCGCATTAGCAAGACCCCCCAAGCACCAATACAGTGGAACCCCCCCACAAGTGACCCCATTTTGCAAACTACACCCCTCAGGGAATTCATCTAGGGGTATAGTGTACATTTCAAACCCCCAGGGGTTTCACCAATTGTGGTACAACTGGGCAGTGAAAATGAAAAATTACATTTTTTACACAAAAATGCAGTTCTGGCTCAAAATTTTTCATTTTCACAAGGAATGAAGGAGACAAAGCACCCCAAAATCTGTGCCCCAATTTCTCCCGAGTACGGCAATGCCTCACATGTGACCAAAAAATACCATTTGGGTGCATGGCAGGACTCAGAAGGGAAGGAGTGATTTTTGGATTTTGCAGCTCAGATTCTGGTGGAATGTTGGTGGGTGCTATGTCGCATTAGCAAGACCCCCGAAGCACCAATACAGTGGAACTCCCCCACAAGTGACCCCATTTTGCAAACTACACCCCTCAGGGAATTCATCTAGGGGTATAGTGTACATTTCAAACCCCCAGGGGTTTCACCAATTTTGATACAACTGGGCTGTGCAAATGAAAAATTACATTTTTTTACACAAAAATGCAGTTCTGGCTCAAAATTTTTCATTTTCATAAGGTATGAAGGAGAAAAAGCACCCCAAAATCTGTGCCCCAATTTCTCCCGAGTACGGCAATGCCTCACATGTGACCAAAAAATACCAGTTGGGTGCATGGCAGGACTCAGAAGGGAAGGAGTGATTTTGGGATTTTACAGCTCAGATTCTGGTGGAATGAATGGTGGGTGCTATGTCGCATTAGCAAGACCCCCCAAGCACCAATACAGTGGAACCCCCCCACAAGTGACCCCATTTTGCAAACTACACCCCTCAGGGAATTCATCTAGGGGTATAGTGTACATTTCAAACCCCCAGGGGTTTCACCAATTGTGGTACAACTGGGCAGTGAAAATGAAAAATTACATTTTTTACACAAAAATGCAGTTCTGGCTCAAAATTTTTCATTTTCACAAGGAATGAAGGAGACAAAGCACCCCAAAATCTGTGCCCCAATTTCTCCCGAGTACGGCAATGCCTCACATGTGACCAAAAAATACCATTTTGGTGCATGGCAGGACTCAGAAGGGAAGGAGTGATTTTTGGATTTTGCAGCTCAGATTCTGGTGGAATGTTGGTGGGTGCTATGTCGCATTAGCAAGACCCCCGAAGCACCAATACAGTGGAACCCCCACACAAGTGACCCCATTTTGCAAACTACACCCCTCAGGGAATTCATCTAGGGGTATAGTGTACATTTCAAACCCCCAGGGGTTTCATCAATTTTGATACAACTGGGCTGTGCAAATGAAAAATTACATTTTTTTACACAAAAATGCAGTTCTGGCTCAACATTTTTCATTTTCATAAGGTATGAAGGAGAAAAAGCACCCCAAAATCTGTGCCCCAATTTCTCCCGAGTACGGCAATGCCTCACATGTGACCAAAAAATACCAGTTGGGTGCATGGCAGGACTCAGAAGGGAAGGAGTGATTTTTGGATTTTGCAGCTCAGATTCTGGTGGAATGAATGGTGGGTGCTATGTCGCATTAGCAAGACCCCCGAAGCACCAATACAGTGGAACTCCCCCACAAGTGACCCCATTTTGCAAACTACACCCCTCAGGGAATTCATCTAGGGGTATAGTGTACATTTCAAACCCCCAGGGGTTTCACCAATTGTGGTACAACTGAGCAGTGAAAATGAAAAATTACATTTTTTACACAAAAATGCAGTTCTGGCTCAAAATTTTTCATTTTCACAAGGAATGAAGGAGACAAAGCACCCCAAAATCTGTGCCCCAATTTCTCCCGAGTACGGCAATGCCTCACATGTGACCAAAAAATACCATTTGGGTGCATGGCAGGACTCAGAAGGGAAGGAGTGATTTTTGGATTTTGCAGCTCAGATTCTAGTGGAATGTTGGTGGGTGCTATGTCGCATTAGCAAGACCCCCGAAGCACCAATACAGTGGAACCCCCCCACAAGTGACCCCATTTTGCAAACTACACCCCTCAGGGAATTCATCTAGGGGTATAGTGTACATTTGAAACCCCCAGGGGTTTCACCAATTGTGGTACAACTGGGCAGTGAAAATGAAAAAATAAATTTTTTACACAAAAATGCAGTTCTGGCTCAAAATTTTTCATTTTCACAAGGAATGAAGGAGACAAAGCACCCCAAAATCTGTGCCCCAATTTCTCCCGAGTACGGCAATGCCTCATGTGTGACCAAAAAATACCAGTTGGGTGCATGGCAGGACTCAGAAGGGAAGGAGTGATTTTTGGATTTTGCAGCTCAGATTCTGGTGGAATGAATGGTGGGTGCTATGTCGCATTAGCAAGACCCCCGAAGCACCAATACAGTGGAACTCCCCCACAAGTGACCCCATTTTGCAAACTACACCCCTCAGGGAATTCATCTAGGGGTATAGTGTACATTTCAAACCCCCAGGGGTTTCACCAATTGTGGTACAACTGAGCAGTGAAAATGAAAAATTACATTTTTTACACAAAAATGCAGTTCTGGCTCAAAATTTTTCATTTTCACAAGGAATGAAGGAGACAAAGCACCCCAAAATCTGTGCCCCAATTTCTCCCGAGTACGGCAATGCCTCACATGTGACCAAAAAATACCATTTGGGTGCATGGCAGGACTCAGAAGGGAAGGAGTGATTTTTGGATTTTGCAGCTCAGATTCTGGTGGAATGTTGGTGGGTGCTATGTCGCATTAGCAAGACCCCCGAAGCACCAATACAGTGGAACCCCCCCCACAAGTGACCCCATTTTGCAAACTACACCCCTCAGGGAATTCATCTAGGGGTATAGTGTACATTTGAAACCCCCAGGGGTTTCACCAATTGTGGTACAACTGGGCAGTGAAAATGAAAAAATAAATTTTTTACACAAAAATGCAGTTCTGGCTCAAAATTTTTCATTTTCACAAGGAATGAAGGAGACAAAGCACCCCAAAATCTGTGCCCCAATTTCTCCCGAGTACGGCAATGCCTCATGTGTGACCAAAAAATACCAGTTGGGTGCATGGCAGGACTCAGAAGGGAAGGAGTGATTTTTGGATTTTACAGCTCAGATTCTGGTGGAATGAATGGTGGGTGCTATGTCGCATTAGCAAGACCCCCCAAGCACCAATACAGTGGAACCCCCCCACAAGTGACCCCATTTTGCAAACTACACCCCTCAGGGAATTCATCTAGGGGTATAGTGTACATTTCAAACCCCCAGGGGTTTCACCAATTGTGGTACAACTGGGCAGTGAAAATGAAAAATTACATTTTTTACACAAAAATGCAGTTCTGGCTCAAAATTTTTCATTTTCACAAGGAATGAAGGAGACAAAGCACCCCAAAATCTGTGCCCCAATTTCTTCCGAGTACGGCAATGCCTCACATGTGACCAAAAAATTCCATTTTGGTGCATGGCAGGACTCAGAAGGGAAGGAGTGATTTTTGGATTTTGCAGCTCAGATTCTGGTGGAATGTTGGTGGGTGCTATGTCGCATTAGCAAGACCCCCGAAGCACCAATACAGTGGAACCCCCACACAAGTGACCCCATTTTGCAAACTACACCCCTCAGGGAATTCATCTAGGGGTATAGTGTACATTTCAAACCCCCAGGGGTTTCACCAATTTTGATACAACTGGGCTGTGCAAATGAAAAATTACATTTTTTTACACAAAAATGCAGTTCTGGCTCAAAAATTTTCATTTTCACAAGGAATGAAGGAGACAAAGCACCCCAAAATCTGTGCCCCAATTTCTCCCGAGTACGGCAATGCCTCACATGTGACCAAAAAATACCAGTTGGGTGCATGGCAGGACTCAGAAGGGAAGGAGTGATTTTTGGATTTTACAGCTCAGATTCTGGTGGAATGAATGGTGGGTGCTATGTCGCATTAGCAAGACCCCCCAAGCACCAATACAGTGGAACCCCCCCACAAGTGACCCCATTTTGCAAACTACACCCCTCAGGGAATTCATCTAGGGGTATAGTGTACATTTCAAACCCCCAGGGGTTTCACCAATTGTGGTACAACTGGGCAGTGAAAATGAAAAATTACATTTTTTACACAAAAATGCAGTTCTGGCTCAAAATTTTTCATTTTCACAAGGAATGAAGGAGACAAAGCACCCCAAAATCTGTGCCCCAATTTCTCCCGAGTACGGCAATGCCTCACATGTGACCAAAAAATACCAGTTGGGTGCATGGCAGGACTCAGAAGGGAAGGAGTGATTTTGGGATTTTACAGCTCAGATTCTGGTGGAATGAATGGTGGGTGCTATGTCGCATTAGCAAGACCCCCCAAGCACCAATACAGTGGAACCCCCCCACAAGTGACCCCATTTTGCAAACTACACCCCTCAGGGAATTCATCTAGGGGTATAGTGTACATTTCAAACCCCCAGGGGTTTCACCAATTGTGGTACAACTGGGCAGTGAAAATGAAAAATTACATTTTTTACACAAAAATGCAGTTCTGGCTCAAAATTTTTCATTTTCACAAGGAATGAAGGAGACAAAGCACCCCAAAATCTGTGCCCCAATTTCTTCCGAGTACGGCAATGCCTCACATGTGACCAAAAAATTCCATTTTGGTGCATGGCAGGACTCAGAAGGGAAGGAGTGATTTTTGGATTTTGCAGCTCAGATTCTGGTGGAATGTTGGTGGGTGCTATGTCGCATTAGCAAGACCCCCGAAGCACCAATACAGTGGAACCCCCACACAAGTGACCCCATTTTGCAAACTACACCCCTCAGGGAATTCATCTAGGGGTATAGTGTACATTTCAAACCCCCAGGGGTTTCACCAATTTTGATACAACTGGGCTGTGCAAATGAAAAATTAAATTTTTTTACACAAAAATGCAGTTCTGGCTCAACATTTTTCATTTTCATAAGGTATGAAGGAGAAAAAGCACCCCAAAATCTGTGCCCCAATTTCTCCCGAGTACGGCAATGCCTCACATGTGACCAAAAAATACCAGTTGGGTGCATGGCAGGACTCAGAAGGGAAGGAGTGATTTTTGGATTTTGCAGCTCAGATTCTGGTGGAATGAATGGTGGGTGCTATGTCGCATTAGCAAGACCCCCGAAGCACCAATACAGTGGAACCCCCCACAAGTGACCCCATTTTGCAAACTACACCCCTCAGGGAATTCATCTAGGGGTATAGTGTACATTTCAAACCCCCAGGGGTTTCACCAATTGTGGTACAACTGAGCAGTGAAAATGAAAAATTACATTTTTTACACAAAAATGCAGTTCTGGCTCAAAATTTTTCATTTTCACAAGGAATGAAGGAGACAAAGCACCCCAAAATCTGTGCCCCAATTTCTCCCGAGTACGGCAATGCCTCACATGTGACCAAAAAATACCATTTGGGTGCATGGCAGGACTCAGAAGGGAAGGAGTGATTTTTGGATTTTGCAGCTCAGATTCTGGTGGAATGTTGGTGGGTGCTATGTCGCATTAGCAAGACCCCCGAAGCACCAATACAGTGGAACCCCCCCACAAGTGACCCCATTTTGCAAACTACACCCCTCAGGGAATTCATCTAGGGGTATAGTGTACATTTCAAACCCCCAGGGGTTTCACCAATTGTGGTACAACTGGGCAGTGAAAATGAAAAAATAAATTTTTTACACAAAAATGCAGTTCTGGCTCAAAATTTTTCATTTTCACAAGGAATGAAGGAGACAAAGCACCCCAAAATCTGTGCCCCAATTTCTCCTGAGTACGGCAATGCCTCATGTGTGACCAAAAAATACCAGTTGGGTGCATGGCAGGACTCAGAAGGGAAGGAGTGATTTTTGGATTTTGCAGCTCAGATTCTGGTGGAATGTTGGTGGGTGCTATGTCGCATTAGCAAGACCCCCGAAGCACCAATACAGTGGAACTCCCCCACAAGTGACCCCATTTTGCAAACTACACCCCTCAGGGAATTCATCTAGGGGTATAGTGTACATTTCAAACCCCCAGGGGTTTCACCAATTTTGATACAACTGGGCTGTGCAAATGAAAAATTACATTTTTTTACACAAAAATGCAGTTCTGGCTCAAAATTTTTCATTTTCATAAGGTATGAAGGAGAAAAAGCACCCCAAAATCTGTGCCCCAATTTCTCCCGAGTACGGCAATGCCTCACATGTGACCAAAAAATACCAGTTGGGTGCATGGCAGGACTCAGAAGGGAAGGAGTGATTTTTGGATTTTACAGCTCAGATTCTGGTGGAATGAATGGTGGGTGCTATGTCGCATTAGCAAGACCCCCCAAGCACCAATACAGTGGAACCCCCCCACAAGTGACCCCATTTTGCAAACTACACCCCTCAGGGAATTCATCTAGGGGTATAGTGTACATTTCAAACCCCCAGGGGTTTCACCAATTGTGGTACAACTGGGCAGTGAAAATGAAAAATTACATTTTTTACACAAAAATGCAGTTCTGGCTCAAAATTTTTCATTTTCACAAGGAATGAAGGAGACAAAGCACCCCAAAATCTGTGCCCCAATTTCTCCCGAGTACGGCAATGCCTCACATGTGACCAAAAAATACCATTTGGGTGCATGGCAGGACTCAGAAGGGAAGGAGTGATTTTTGGATTTTGCAGCTCAGATTCTGGTGGAATGTTGGTGGGTGCTATGTCGCATTAGCAAGACCCCCGAAGCACCAATACAGTGGAACTCCCCCACAAGTGACCCCATTTTGCAAACTACACCCCTCAGGGAATTCATCTAGGGGTATAGTGTACATTTCAAACCCCCAGGGGTTTCACCAATTTTGATACAACTGGGCTGTGCAAATGAAAAATTACATTTTTTTACACAAAAATGCAGTTCTGGCTCAAAATTTTTCATTTTCATAAGGTATGAAGGAGAAAAAGCACCCCAAAATCTGTGCCCCAATTTCTCCCGAGTACGGCAATGCCTCACATGTGACCAAAAAATACCAGTTGGGTGCATGGCAGGACTCAGAAGGGAAGGAGTGATTTTGGGATTTTACAGCTCAGATTCTGGTGGAATGAATGGTGGGTGCTATGTCGCATTAGCAAGACCCCCCAAGCACCAATACAGTGGAACCCCCCCACAAGTGACCCCATTTTGCAAACTACACCCCTCAGGGAATTCATCTAGGGGTATAGTGTACATTTCAAACCCCCAGGGGTTTCACCAATTGTGGTACAACTGGGCAGTGAAAATGAAAAATTACATTTTTTACACAAAAATGCAGTTCTGGCTCAAAATTTTTCATTTTCACAAGGAATGAAGGAGACAAAGCACCCCAAAATCTGTGCCCCAATTTCTCCCGAGTACGGCAATGCCTCACATGTGACCAAAAAATACCATTTTGGTGCATGGCAGGACTCAGAAGGGAAGGAGTGATTTTTGGATTTTGCAGCTCAGATTCTGGTGGAATGTTGGTGGGTGCTATGTCGCATTAGCAAGACCACCGAAGCACCAATACAGTGGAACCCCCACACAAGTGACCCCATTTTGCAAACTACACCCCTCAGGGAATTCATCTAGGGGTATAGTGTACATTTCAAACCCCCAGGGGTTTCACCAATTTTGATACAACTGGGCTGTGCAAATGAAAAATTAAATTTTTTTACACAAAAATGCAGTTCTGGCTCAACATTTTTCATTTTCATAAGGTATGAAGGAGAAAAAGCACCCCAAAATCTGTGCCCCAATTTCTCCCGAGTACGGCAATGCCTCACATGTGACCAAAAAATACCAGTTGGGTGCATGGCAGGACTCAGAAGGGAAGGAGTGATTTTTGGATTTTGCAGCTCAGATTCTGGTGGAATGAATGGTGGGTGCTATGTCGCATTAGCAAGACCCCCGAAGCACCAATACAGTGGAACTCCCCCACAAGTGACCCTATTTTGCAAACTACACCCCTCAGGGAATTCATCTAGGGGTATAGTGTACATTTCAAACCCCCAGGGGTTTCACCAATTGTGGTACAACTGAGCAGTGAAAATGAAAAATTACATTTTTTACACAAAAATGCAGTTCTGGCTCAAAATTTTTCATTTTCACAAGGAATGAAGGAGACAAAGCACCCCAAAATCTGTGCCCCAATTTCTCCCGAGTACGGCAATGCCTCACATGTGACCAAAAAATACCATTTGGGTGCATGGCAGGACTCAGAAGGGAAGGAGTGATTTTTGGATTTTGCAGCTCAGATTCTAGTGGAATGTTGGTGGGTGCTATGTCGCATTAGCAAGACCCCCGAAGCACCAATACAGTGGAACCCCCCCACAAGTGACCCCATTTTGCAAACTACACCCCTCAGGGAATTCATCTAGGGGTATAGTGTACATTTGAAACCCCCAGGGGTTTCACCAATTGTGGTACAACTGGGCAGTGAAAATGAAAAAATAAATTTTTTACACAAAAATGCAGTTCTGGCTCAAAATTTTTCATTTTCACAAGGAATGAAGGAGACAAAGCACCCCAAAATCTGTGCCCCAATTTCTCCCGAGTACGGCAATGCCTCATGTGTGACCAAAAAATACCAGTTGGGTGCATGGCAGGACTCAGAAGGGAAGGAGTGATTTTTGGATTTTGCAGCTCAGATTCTGGTGGAATGAATGGTGGGTGCTATGTCGCATTAGCAAGACCCCCGAAGCACCAATACAGTGGAACTCCCCCACAAGTGACCCCATTTTGCAAACTACACCCCTCAGGGAATTCATCTAGGGGTATAGTGTACATTTCAAACCCCCAGGGGTTTCACCAATTGTGGTACAACTGAGCAGTGAAAATGAAAAATTACATTTTTTACACAAAAATGCAGTTCTGGCTCAAAATTTTTCATTTTCACAAGGAATGAAGGAGACAAAGCACCCCAAAATCTGTGCCCCAATTTCTCCCGAGTACGGCAATGCCTCACATGTGACCAAAAAATACCATTTGGGTGCATGGCAGGACTCAGAAGGGAAGGAGTGATTTTTGGATTTTGCAGCTCAGATTCTGGTGGAATGTTGGTGGGTGCTATGTCGCATTAGCAAGACCCCCGAAGCACCAATACAGTGGAACCCCCCCCACAAGTGACCCCATTTTGCAAACTACACCCCTCAGGGAATTCATCTAGGGGTATAGTGTACATTTGAAACCCCCAGGGGTTTCACCAATTGTGGTACAACTGGGCAGTGAAAATGAAAAAATAAATTTTTTACACAAAAATGCAGTTCTGGCTCAAAATTTTTCATTTTCACAAGGAATGAAGGAGACAAAGCACCCCAAAATCTGTGCCCCAATTTCTCCCGAGTACGGCAATGCCTCATGTGTGACCAAAAAATACCAGTTGGGTGCATGGCAGGACTCAGAAGGGAAGGAGTGATTTTTGGATTTTGCAGCTCAGATTCTGGTGGAATGAATGGTGGGTGCTATGTCGCATTAGCAAGACCCCCGAAGCACCAATACAGTGGAACCCCCCATAAGTGACCCCATTTTGCAAACTACACCCCTCAGGGAATTCATCTAGGGGTATAGTGTACATTTCAAACCCCCAGGGGTTTCACCAATTGTGGTACAACTGGGCAGTGAAAATGAAAAATTACATTTTTTACACAAAAATGCAGTTCTGGCTCAAAATTTTTCATTTTCACAAGGAAGGAAGGAGACAAAGCACCCCAAAATCTGTGCCCCAATTTCTCCCGAGTACGGCAATGCCTCACATGTGACCAAAAAATACCATTTTGGTGCATGGCAGGACTCAGAAGGGAAGGAGTGATTTTTGGATTTTGCAGCTCAGATTCTGGTGGAATGTTGGTGGGTGCTATGTCGCATTAGCAAGACCCCCGAAGCACCAATACAGTGGAACTTCCCCACAAGTGACCCCATTTTGCAAACTACACCCCTCAGGGAATTCATCTAGGGGTATAGTGTACATTTCAAACCCCCAGGGGTTTCACCAATTTTGATACAACTGGGCTGTGCAAATGAAAAATTACATTTTTTTACACAAAAATGCAGTTCTGGCTCAAAATTTTTCATTTTCACAAGGAATGAAGGAGACAAAGCACCCCAAAATCTGTGCCCCAATTTCTCCCGAGTACGGCAATGCCTCACGTGTGACCAGAAAATACCAGTTGGGTGCATGGCAGGACTCAGAAGGGAAGGAGTGATTTTTGGATTTTGCAGCTCAGATTCTGGTGGAATGAATGGTGGGTGCTATGTGGCATTAGCAAGACCCCCGAAGCACGGTGAAATGATGAACCTAATAATCCATAGATGTGTGGTATATTTTAAAACACTCCTTTATACATAGGCCGGGTTTGTCAGGGCAAGTTTCACAGTGGAAAATAGTATCCTTTCTTATTCCCTTTTTATAGCAAACTTTGCACCTTTTTTGTGTCCTGCCCTTTTTTGCAGTGAAGGGGATTTCGTTAGGAAAATGCTGCCCTGGTACAATACGGGGGCCAGTACTAGAAGTACTGGGGCCCTCTGCCTGCTGGTTCCCAAATATTAGGCCCTTTATGACTTCCTCTTGAAAGTGCATAAATGTCCCCCTCTGGCTGGTAGAACGGAATAGCACGTAAGCGTTATACAGTGCCATCTGGATGATATACACGGCCAGCTTCTTGTACCAGATTTTTGTTTTCCGCAGGGCACTGTACGGCTTCAGTACCTGATCTGAAAGATCCACTCCGCCCATGTACCTATTGTAATCTAGGATACAATTCGGTTTTGAGGTGTGGGTACTGGTACCTCGTACAGGGACGGAGGTCAGGGGCGTAACTATAGCACCGCAGCCCCCGCCACTGCGGTGGGGCGCTGTGCATGTGGGGGCGCCGGGGGCTGCGGTGCTATAGTTAAACCCCCCCTCAATCCCCCGCAGCGCAGACTTACCTATCGCGCTGGTCCCGGCGGCTCCGTTCTTCTGCTGAGGACCACCAGAAAATGGCCGCCCCCATATAGCATACAGTTATCTGAAACTGTCTGCTGTATGGGGGCGGCCATTTTCTGGTGGTCCTCAGCAGAAGAACGGAGCCGCCGGGACCAGCGCGATAGGTAAGTCTGCGCTGCGGGGGATTGAGGGGGGGTTTGCATGGGCGGCGGGGTAATTGTGCTCGGCGGGGTAGGGGTGCTCGGCGGGGCGGCGAGGGGGGGGGCGCCCCCCCACCTAACGGCAGGGGGGCGCCCAAAACGTAGCTATGCCACTGACGGAGGTGGTACTGTCTCCGTGAATTGTTGTCAGTATAAGGACATCCCTCTTGTCCTTGTATTTGACCAACAACATATTTTCGGTGCATATTCCCCTGCTTTCACCCCTTCTCAGTACTTGGGCAATGTGCGTTTTTGGGAGGCCTCTTTGGTTCTTGCGCACAGTACCGCAAGCTGCTGTACCTCTTGAACCAAGGGCCTTAAACAGGGGGATGCTAGTGTAAAAGTTATCCACATAGAGGTGATAACCTTTATCCAGGAAGGGGTGCACTAAATCCCAGACAATTTTTCCACTAACACCTACGAGGGAGGGGGGGCATTCTGGCGGTTCAATTCTTGAATCCTTCCCTTCATATACCCTAAACCTGTGGGTGTACCCTGAGGTGCTTTCACACAGTTTATACATTTTTATGCCATACCTTGCCCTCTTACTGGGAAGGTACTGGCGGAATTTAACCCTTCCTTTAAAATGTATAAGGGACTCGTCGATACAAATACATTTTTCAGGGATGTACAACTCTGCAAATTTGGCACTGAAATGATCAATGACCGACCTGACTTTGAATAGCCGGTCAAAGGTGGGATCATCTCTGGGTGGGCACTGTGCATTATCGGTGTAATGTAAAAATTTAAGGATTATCTCAAAACGAGTCCGAGTCATGGCCATACGGTAAAGTGGGGTGCTGTACAGAACATCTGTACTCCAATATTGCCTAATTTCTGGCTTTTTTACTATGCCCATATGTAACACCAGACCCCAAAACGTCATCATCTCTACTGCATCTACAGGGGTCCACCTAGCAAATGATGACGTGGGGTTTTGAGCAATAAACTGCTGGGCATATAAATTACTTTGGTCCACCATTAAATTTATAAAATCATCAGAGAAAAATAATTTGAAAAAGTCAATTTCTCTGAGACCTGTTGAATCAAATTGGATTCCTGGGATGGCCAAAAACTCAGGAACCTGGGGCTCTAAATTGTCTGGTGGTGGGGTCCATACGGGATCAATCATTTGGGGGGGGGTCTCAGCTGCTCTACGGGGGCGTCTTTGAGGGGGTCCCTCATCACTAGAGGAGGAAGAGGAGCTTAAGACGAATCCTTCAAATTCCCCGCTTGCATCACTGGCTGTGTCAGAGTCAGAGGCAAGCATGGCATATGCCTTCTCCGCTGAATACATTCTTCTGGATGACTGGGATAACATTTGGGATGACATTTGGGATGACATTTGGGATGCCATTTTTATTTTTGTGTTTCTGTAAGTGTAATGTTTCAACACGTGTATAGTGTAGGGGGGGTACATACTTTATGTAGTGTGTAGTGTGTATGTAGTGCAGAAAAAAAATACTTTATACAGGAATTTGATCCCAATAAAAAAAAAAAAAAATTGAAGGGGTTAAAAAAAAAAAAAAAAAGGTCCTGCGCCAAAAATTGAGCACAGATGTTGGTCAGTAACGTCCGTCACTGAACAGCGCTCAAAGGCAACAGGAATTTGATCAAAAAAAAAAAAAATTATATCAACCCTGTGCCAAAAATGCTGTTCAGTGGTGTACGTCACTGATCAGCGCTGAGCGGCCACAGGACACCCACAAAAGCAACGTGGGTGTAAAAACAATTTAAAAAAAATAAACCACAGCACTCTCCAAAAAAAAAACAATTTAAAAAAACTGCAGAAAAAAAATTATATCAACCCTGTGCCAAAAATGCTGTTCAGTGATGTACGTCACTGATCAGCGCTCAGCGGCCACAGGACACCCACAAAAGCAACGTGGGTGTAAAAACAAAACCCCACTGCACTCTCCAAAAAAAAAAACAATTTAAAAAAACTGCAGAAAAAAAATTATATCAACCCTGTGCCAAAAATGCTGTTCAGTGATGTACGTCACTGATCAGCGCTCAGCGGCCACAGGACACCCACAAAAGCAACGTGGGTGTAAAAACAAAACCCCACTGCACTCTCCAAAAAAAAAAAACTGCAGATCAGTGATGCAGTGATGCAACACTGATAAGCAGTGAGGGGCAGCAGGCACACAACTGTGGGTGCAACCTGACAGGGTATATATATAAAAAAAAAAACCCTGGACCCCAAAAAAGTTGCTGATCAGTTAATTTATACTGATCAGCACAAAAGGGGGGGCAGCAGGGGGGCAGCAGTCAGTTGCACAGGCAGCACAAGCTTTGGTGCAACTGACAGGTATATATATATATAAAAAAAAATAACCCCTGCACCCCCAAAAAGTTGCTGATCAGCACAGATATACTGATCAGCACAAAAGGGGGTGCAGCAGACACAAAATATAGCACTCTCTATCACTCTCTATCACTCTCTGTCACTATCTCTCACTATCTGTCACTCTATGACACTGCAGCAGCAGCACACAGGAAGTGACAAGATCCAGGAAGCATCCAGCTGCTGACAGCACGCTACCAGCGGTGATCAGGTAAGTATCAGGCAAGGATCAGGTATGTATATCACGACAGATTGGTCGGTGACCGCTCTGCACGCAATTCCAGACCGGAATGGCGTCTGCAGCGCAGTCACCGTTAGTTTAAATCACGCGCTATGGCTGTGATTGGTCCGTCGGTCCGACGGACCAATCACAGCCTTGGGGGCAGGTGGGGTGAGGTGTGGTCATCACCGGTGACCCCCTCACGCCCCCTCACACCCGGCGGTGATTGACACCTGTGTTACCGAGCGTCTGATTCGCCGGTAACACAGGAAAACGCTGCGACTGGCTGTTCACATTGAACAGCCAATCACAGCGATCGCCGACGGGGGGAGGCATCGCCGCCCCCCCTGGGCATGCAGGGACATGTCTGCTGTCAGGGACAGCAGACATCGTTCCTCTGTCACTGCGTCCCTAGACGCGGTGACAGTTTAAAGTCATGACATATATACGTCATGTGTCGGGAAGTACATCCCGGCCATGACGTATATATACGTCAAATGTCGGGAAGGGGTTAAACATGTCCTTAATATATATCCGACAGAACACAATACGATATACGATATTACCCAATGGAATTTGGTACAAAAATTTTAATTTCTTAAAATATTTCATCATTCCTCCAGTTTTCAGAAACATCCCCAAATCCACTGTTGGTAGGTTCTGAGGGTTCTGGGGTTTATATAGTGTGTGGATACTACATGCCTAAATGGCAGTGGCCTCACCCCATCCACTCATAATAGCATACCTCCCAACATTCTGTCATCAGCCTGCCACGCGGTTTCCCAAAAAGGGGCGTGGTCTTGAGGAAAGGGGATGTGGCTTTGCGGAAATGTCCACATATGTAAAGCCACGCCCTCATTTCCCCTGCTGCGGGGTTATGCTCAGTGCTCTGTGAGCTGCCATGCCCTCTATACTGCTACCTCTGGGAATAGGTGCTTGTGGGAGGCAGCACACATCTCTAATTACAGTGAGAGCAGACACCCCATTTGTTCTGTTTTTTCATGGTCTGTACCGGCTAAAACCACTTTGTACCGATTTTCCAGCTCCCCGCCCGTGGCTCTACCTGACAGCAGCGCAGCTGGGAGCAATGCGGCCCAGCAAGTGGAGGAGAGACGTGGCTTCGCAGGCAGGGAGCAGTGCGGCTTGGCAGGCAAGGAGTCGTGCGGCCCGGCAAGTGGGGAGAGACGTGGCTTGGCAGGCGGGGAGCAGAGCAGGACCACCACAGCTGCCTCGTCCTCTGTATCTAGCCAACTGTGAACACACCTCACGATCACGCCCCTCTATCAGTGGCCACGCCCCCCGCTTGTACCGATTTTTAATCATGAGATGTTGGAGGCTATGTAAGAGCAATGCCGTGAGAGCTATAATAAGGGACAAGGGCGTAACTACCATAGGTGCAGGGAGTGCAGCTGCTATGGGGAACAGAGATGAGAGGGGCCACCTTCCCTGTCACAGTAACATGTGTTATATACAGGGATGTAGCTACCATAGGTGCAGCTGTTAGGAGACCCAGAGCTGAGAGGGGCCACCTTCCCTGTCACAGTTATCTCTTATATATTTGGCTACATCTGTCACTCAAAGTGTGCCTGAAGCTGTAACGCTGGGTGGAGCCTCTGACTCACATGACTGACTCACACGACAGAGAACCAGCCCAGTGAGCCCACAGTGCCAGACTGCCAGGGTCTGCCTCTCCATGTTACACAGCAAAGACACAGCTACTCACCAGACACACCAGGTGAGCGCCCCACACCTCCATACCTCCCAACATGACCCTCTCCAGGAGGGACAGAATGCTCTGTTTGTGGACTTCCATCTTAATTTATGATTGTCATCACCTGTTTTAAACAGGGTAATTGATAAGAAAGGTGTTTAAGCACAGGTGATGGTAATCCATAAATGAAGAAGAAAGTCCAGAAACAGAGCAATGTGTCCCCCCCCCCCCCCCCCCCCCCCCCCATTCACGGCAACCCCACGATTAAATGGCACATGCAAAACACTGACATGGCTATGGTCGACAATGAAAAAGGTTGACATGAGTTTTTGAAGATTTATTTTTCACTTTTTCAATGTTTTCATATTCATTCTCATGTGTCGACATGGACACCAATGAAGTGCCACACTTATGTCAACATTTACATGTGTTGACCTTTCTGTGTTGATTTTTTCTTGTGGCGATTCGCGGCACCCCCCGGCAACCCCCCTCCCGCGATTCACAGCACACCCCCCCAATTCGCGGCGACTCCCGCGATTTGCGGCCCCACCCCGTGACACATCCCCTCCTGCGATTCGTGGCACCCCGCGACCCCCCCTCCCACGATTTGTGCCAACCCCCTAGGCCCCCCCTTCCTCGCGGTACCCCCCACCCCCCGCGACCCCCCTTACCGCGATTCCCCCCCCTGTCATTGCGGCAACCCCCCGCCCCTGCGACCCACCCTCCCACGATTCACTGCAACCCCCCGCGTCCCCCCTCCCACGATTCGCGGCACCCACACCCCCCCGCGACCCCCCCTCCCGCAATTCACGCCATCCACCCACGACCCCTCCTCCCGTGATTCGCGGACACACCTCACCTCCCCCCCCCCCCCACCCCCGCTCGTGATTCACGGCAACCCCAGGATTAAATGGCACATGCAAAACACTGACACGGCTATGGTCGACAATGAAAAAGGTTGACATGAGTTTTTGAAGATTTATTTTTCTTTTTTGAATGTTTTCATATTCATTCTCATGTGTCGACATGGACACCAATGAAGTGCCACACTTATGTCAACATTTACATGTGTTGACCTTTCTGTGTTGATGTTTTCTTGTAGCAATTTTTTTACAGTGACAATTATGTGCACGTCAACCTACACATCATCAACCAATTCTTTGTATAATATATAACACCTGTTCTGTTTTACTGTAGGTGTTTTAAGTCAGATCTTTTACTGCTACTAGTACTGTTTATGTAAATGCATTCTGAATGACAGCAACATCCTACCATCCTTCTACAAGATATATAACCAACTAGGTGATTTATCGCGCCCCGTGCCCCCCCCCCCTCCCGCAATTCACGGACCCCCCGCGCACCCCCCCCCCCACGATTCACGCCCCCTTCCACGATTCACGTCACCCCTCGCACACACCCCCCTCCCGCAATTCGCAACCCCCCCCTCCCGCAATTCACGCCCCCTCCCACGCTTTGCGGACCCCCGCCCTCTCCCGCGATCCGCGGACACCTGCGCCCCCTCCCTCCCTTGATTCACGGCACCCCCCATGCCCCTCACACAATTCACGGCACCCCTAAGCCCCTCTTTAGTCCCCCGTATACTCACACACCAGGTTCCTGCTCTCTTGAACCGTAACTTCCACCACTGGGGAGTCGCTGACGCTGTTTTGCCCACATGCCCCTATCATGCCTCATAGCCCAGCCTCCTGCTCTCATGTACCCTAACTCCCACCCAGTAGGAGGAGACACTGACTCAGGGCCACCATCCTGTACTCCTGTACTGCCACACTGGACCCTCACCCACTGGCAGAAGA